>NC_053390.1:828882188-829182188 GCF_905171765.1 Bufo bufo
GTGTGGAATGCGGCTACTGAGAGGGACCAGCCTCTTCGGACTCTACTTCCACCATTTCGCCGACATCAGGTGGATGTCGAGTCCACCATGCTCTCCCTCCTCCTCCTCCTCTGCCCAGACCACAACCACCACCATATCCTCTGTAGAAGACCTGCGCCGTACAGAGGGAACCAGAACCTCTGTAATCACACAATGTTCAGAATTTAGACAAACAACTCAGAACTCATAACAAATGCAAATTCACCCCTTAATGACTGGGGCCATTTTTCACCTTTCAGCTCAGGCCATTTTTAGCAAATCTGACATGTGTCACTTTATGTGGTAGTAACTTTAAAACGCTTTTACTTATCCAGGCCATTCTGAGATTGTTTTCTCATCACATATTGTATTTCATTACAGTGGAAAAATTCTGTCACAAAATTTCATTTTTATTTAAAAAAAAAAATACAAAATTTACCAAAAATGTGATCACTTGTTATTACGCTTTTTGTGATGTAAGGTGACAAAAAATAGCTTTTTTGACACAGTTTTTATTTCCATCTTTTTTACAGTGTTCATCTGAGGGGTTAGTTCATGTGATATTTTTATAGAGCTGGTCGATATGGACGCAGCGATACATAATATGTCTACTTTTCTTTTTTTCCGATTTTTATTTAATTTTATTTTGGGAAAAGGACGTTTAGTTTTTTTTTCTTAAAAATGTAAAAACTTTTAAAACCTAATTTTTTTTTACTTTTTTTTTAGTTTATTTTTTGTCGTCCCCCCTTGAGACTTCAACTTTTGGGGGTCTGATCCCCTTTACAATGCATTACAATACTTCTGCATTGTAATGCATTGGCTGTAAGTGTATTACTAGTGTAATACAGGGGGCTGGATCTCACAGGCTGTCACAGAAGGCAGCCACAATGCCTAAGGAAGGCATCGGGCTACCTTCCCTGCCATCGGGTCCCCGTCACAGCAGCACTGGGACCCGATGGACACCCCGCACATGTCTGATGCTCGCTGACCATGGCCATACAGGGTTTAGGGCGCCGGCATCTGTGATTTCATCTATGCCGGTGCGTACAGCAGGGGTCCGGCTATCAGTGACTGCCGGACCCCTGCCTCCGATCACCATGCAGTACATTAACGTCATTGGGCTTTAAGTCACGTCCAGATCTGACATACATGTACGTCATCGGGCGTTAAGGATTTAAGTGGGGGATGTATCTAATGTAATGATGTACAGGGCTTTTCACTGGAATGCAGAATGATGATTGCAGTTCATGTATATATACACCACACCACTATATATATATTTCTGTGTGTGTAAAATGCACAAAATCTGATGGTTACATCATACATCTGTACTTCGCTCTGTATAAAAAAAAAATATATATATATATACTCATGGCGAGGTAGAGATGTATGATGTAACCTGCTGTAAAGTAATCATTTGTAAAGGGATGAAATACTTATTTTCATAACTGTATATATACATTACAGAGTGTTGGCGAGAGATACAAAAGTAATGTAAGCATTGTATATGGGCATCTCTCTGATCCGCTCCAAATTCCTCCTCTTCAAATTGGACCACTATTTTAATACGCCATCCTCGGGTGCTTGCTTTCTTACAAAGTTCATAACGGATCTCCCGAACGATACGCTGCTTCTCGGCATGGACCTGGGTGCGGTCGTAGCCCCGCTCCAACACCGCACCAGCAGGCGAGGGGACCAGTAGCCACACAGCGCCCCCACTGTGCGGCAAAGCCACCTGGCCCTGGGCCCGTCACTCCACCAGCACAGCATAAAAGCTGCAATGGCCACCACTCAGCACTGCATAACGTGAACAGGTGCAAAAAGCTCACCTGTTCACAGACTCTCAGGAACCTCCAACTGAGAGGTGGTAGGAATTTATAGACCCTTTGCAGCTTTGAAGAGTAAACCTTGTGGTGGTAAGTGGGCCTATGCTTTTTGATCAAACTGTATACCAATGCCTCCTTTTAGTGCATAGCATAGGGTTATATTCATTATAAATTGTGCTGAGAAGCCATGTTTTATTATGCTGAAAAACAGTTGTCATATCAAAAGCATAGCATTGAGGATGTGCTGTCCAGATTCACTCTCACATGTTATATCAAAAAGTATTTTATCTTTGAAGGGAAATATTCGATTTAATGTTACCGTTATAAGATCGGATTGTACTGCGATTGTACGTGTGTGAGGTCTAAGCAATCGGATATTGGCCAGCTGAGCAGAGATGCACCTGTCTAGTGACGTGACGGCATGGTATGGGGTGTAAAGCTGGTTCGCCTCCCCGTGGTGCACCCTGGGTAACTCTAAATGAACCAGCAAATACTGGCGGTCTGACAAAGAAAGCTTCTCCTGACCAACAGGACACAAACTATAATCTATAGACTGTTTTTGTGCGTGTGTGTGGTATATAGTGTGCGGCAGGAAAATGGATGTGCAATGTCCATGTGAGAGATATTTCTCCGCTATCCATACATACATGCTACAGACATAGTGCTGAGATGTCACAACAATACTTAGTGCTCCAATCAGTAATATCTACTTAGACTTGATAAAAAGTAGTATGTATTGCGAAAAAAACATTTACATCATAAGTGCCGATTTTCGCAATCGCGAATATTTTAGGGACACTCTGCATATAAAGCGATCGTTCTGACATACATGTTAAATGTAATCAAATACACTGGTGTAATGTCAAATACTTACAGTGATCAGGAGTTCTTCCTCACTGTCGCGAAAATTGCTTCCGACCATCTAATCGCCTCAAACTTCGGGTACTTCGAAAACAGTTGCTATGCCATGCCCCTTTTTGCGCTGCGCATTAAGCAAATTTTACATTGAGATATTTTCGCAATGGAAAAAAAAGGTAATGAAGATAGCGGATTTGCAAATTAGCAAATATTTGACAAATATTCGCCCATATATTTCGCGAAATATCCGAAATTGAATACTGCCCCTGCCGCTCATCACTACTCTTCAGGAAGCCTACCACCTGCTAAGAGCATGCTGCGACCACACAGCCAGAGGAGCACCTTCACCTACTCCTTTCCCTCTTCCTTGTAGATTGTACGGACTCATGGGCAGGGTCCTATCCCTCTCTGTACTGATTTGTTGCTAAATTCATGCTCATTGTACTTGTGTTGTTCTATATAGATGAATATGGAATTACTATGGAATTAATGGCTCTTAAAAATAAATAATAATAGTATAATATATGTGTGAATAATCCCTCCGTAAGGTCCACACTCTACAGCCATTTTCTGCCATGAGTTTTGCAGAACCATACACTACATATGGATTATGATTTGGATTTTGGTATGGATTACACCCTAAGTATCTCCAAGGGTGAAAACTTTGTTGCAGCAGAATCAATATGCCCTCAATTCTGCATAGATTATTTCTGCTACATGTGGATGGATTCTCCAAAAACTCCATGTACTGGACTGTAAAAGAATGCAGAATTTTTGCATAGAATCCGAAACAAGAAAATTGGAAAAAATTCCACAGAGTGAAAATTCACCCTAAACCACTGGTTCAAATGAAGACTGGCTAATGCTGTCATGTAATGATGAGGTAAACATGCCGCTCTCGAGACGTCTTATAATAACTCAGTGTACAGTATGCCAAGATACCAGCAATTGGTGTAAATTTATTACCATGCCAAATATACTGTGTACATAAGATGATGATCCTGGTTAAAATCTCATGAGAATAATACAATCTGATCTCTGTTCGATTGCTGAATGTGACTGGAGATCACCACAATCTACATGGATCAGCAAACGCTCGTAATATGGATATAAGAAATTACTGTAAATTAAAATGCAAAAATAAGGTAAAAAAAAAGTTCAACTAATAAAAAAATGGTTTGGAGGATAATAAATAATGTCAGCCGTGGTGCCCGATATTGTAGTCAGCTACAGCACTTGAACGTGTCAGAAAAACCGAGATCTGGGTTAAAGGCTGAGGACACCTTTGGGAGCAATTTATTTTTTGTATTGTATTTTACTCATTTTGGGATAAAAATCTTCAACAGTTTTTGTTCTACAGCTTTCCCTTTCAGTGCATTTGTAGACTTTTGCCTCACAATGAATCAGTCTGGGAGCTGCTCTGAGGGCTTATCTCTGAACTTCTGGTAAACACTCGTTATAGCTAAATGCTTATCATACTGACACGAATATGGCTTACATGAGTGTTTAGGAGCTGTCAGGAGTTCTGAGATAAAAGTTACACATCAAGTCATCAGTGCAGTTCATAGGAAGATTCAATGTAAGGCAAAAGGAAATGGTCTGCAGATACACTGAAAGTGAACGCCCTAGAACAAATATGTGTACAATTTTGATAAAGTTTAATAAAGATTATTAGAAAAAAAATATTTTTAGTCCAAAATAAGAAAAAGTCAATGATTAAAATAAATTCCCCCGTACATGTCCATAGCTTATAAAGGGGTTTCCAGGACTTAAATATTCATGCCCGGTCAGCTGTTGGAAGCCTATGATGTCACGTCTATCACTGTGATGTCACTGAGCTGCAGTACCAACACAGCTTTGAAAAAAATGTACCACTGTGTGCTTAGCATCTTATGAAAAGGCCAAGAAAGTCTTCCTCTTCAAACAGCTGATTGGCGAGGGGTGCCGGGGGTCGGATCCCCACTGATCTGATACTGTTGACCTATCCTGAGGATACGTCATCAAGTTTTAAGTCCTGGAATACCCCTTTAATAGTATAATAGCTATGCAAAAATAATCATACCTGACAAACCAAAGACACTCTTCTGTAGACAGCTGTTTTGGGGTGCCTGCCCTCATCAGTATCCAGAAAGGTACTGGTTAACTGGTAGAAATACCATAGATGAAGTTTATGGGGGTACTGTTTTGTCATTGAGGAGACATAGTGCTGTATGGAGTCTTGCCCTTTATAGGCATTTCCTGTAAAGTTTCCATACAGCACCGTGTTTCTACAATTAGAAACAGTACTAACCCCGAACCAGAATCATTAGACATATTTGAAGTGAATAACAATCACAAAAAGAAGTGCAGGTGTACAGTTACTGAGGTGTAACATCTCATCGAACCCTGATTGCTCAGTCCATGTCCTATGCACTAAAGCTTACAGATGCCAAACGTTCTTCTATGTTCACTCTCTGAACCCTCCACAGATGAGTATTGTTGCGCACGTTGACTTTATTTCCTTTGTTACAGTCTATTGGGAGCTGCCCCTTCATTTTACTTCCTATTGATAATGTCTTAGCTTAATGGGATTCTCCAGGTTTAGAATATTGATGGCTTATCCTCAGCATAGGGTCATCAAGTCCTTAGATCAGTTGTTTGAGGGGCCACATCCTTCATGTGAGTGCTGCAGCTTCTTCATCCTTTACATCAGTCCATCGACCTGCTACTTAGTAGCAGTAGTATATTGACGGTGTGAAAATTCTTATCTTGCATCTCTGTCTCTAAGTAGATCAAACAGCTGATCGGCAGGGGTGCTGAGACCCCTACCAAGCTGATGTTGTTAGCTGGACCATAGGATCATTAAGATCTTAAACTGAAAAGTTATATGCATATATCTTCTGTAAGAAGGTACAAGGAATTATCGTGGATGATAGGTACATGTCACCAAGATTCCTGGCCGTTTTTTATGTGTCAGCAGCAGTTGCTGTTTGACACCTTGGTACTTAGCATGGCTGTAAAAGCTGATCCGGGACGGCTCTTACTGGAAGTAGTCCAAAAGTGCTGGGTGGGTGACTACTCCCCACGTTCCAGGCCGGGTTTTGCCAGGCATGAAAACCAGCCAGCACTGCCAGGTGGAGAGGATTACCTCCATCTGACAGTGGAGCTCAGGAGGTCTATGTGCTGGTATCTGAGCCTGTGCTGGGCTGGAGAGCGGAGACCCGTGTGTCAGGGGAACAGGCTGCCTAAAGCCTGTATTTGAACTTTCTGAGGCAGAACTGCCAGGTGATTATAGTTTTATTTACTTGCCATTGAGTGTGAAGTAACACCAACACTGCCCAAAGTGATGTTTTGCTTTTGGCATCATGTGTGAATAAACACTGAAGTTTGAATTACGAACTTGTATTTGCCTCTGTACTGCGCCTGCTTATCCTTACTACCAGACCGAATCCCCACACTTCTCAAAGGGAGTCTCATCCTAGCAAGTAGTTGATTTTTATTTGAGGTAGCATGGCAAATGGGGTATTACAAGGGTGGCCATTCAAATGAATGGACAGCTCACGTCCTCTACAATGGAAGCTGCTCAAACAGAGCATCTCTCTAGTTGGGTACATAGAGGGGGTCTAATAGGGCATAGACTAGGTTTGTTTTCATGAGACAACCCTTTCCAGGGTGACAACGTTGTAACAAAAAATATTGCAGTTTATTTTGCTTTCTGAATCAATAAAACAATCCAGGTGGAGCTCGCCTTCCTCCTGCTCCTCACTGCACCTAGTGCCATGTTTCCTTTAGACATAGTTTCTTCTGTTAACCTACTACTGAAATGTTACACAGGTTTCTTTTGTATCTCCAGGCCTTGGGGAAGGTGAGCAGAACAAGTGGTTGTGTTGCATCTGATGACCGATTATCAAGTGGTAAGAGGTGGTTTTAACCTGTTTAAACGCCCTTGTGTACCAATTTGGGTCACCTGATTTTTCTTCAAATAACTGAATAGATCTAAGGGCTCTTTCACACTTGCGTTGTTCGTTCCGGCATAGAGTTCCGTCGTCGGGGCTCTATGCCGGAAGAATCCTGATCAGGATTATCCCCATGCATTCTGAATGGAGAGAAATCCGTTCAGGATGCATCAGGATGCCTTCAGTTCAGGACCGGAACGTATTTTGGCCGGAGAAAATACCGCAGCATGCTGCGCTTTTTGCTCCGGTCAAAAATCCTGAACACTTGCCGCAAGGCCGGATCCGGAATTAATGCCCATTGAAAAGCATTAATCCGGATCCGGCCTTAAGCTAAACGTCGTTTCGGCGCATTACCGGATCCGACGTTTAGCTTTTTCTGAATGGTTACCATGGCTCCCAGGACACTAAAGTCCTGTTTGCCATGGTAAAGTGTAGTGGGGAGCAGGGGAGCAGTATACTTACCGTCCGTGCGGCTCCCGGGGCGCTTCAGAGTGACGTAGGCGCCCCACGCGCATGGATGACGTGATCACATGGATACATCATCCATGCGCATGGGGCGCCCTGACGTCATTCTGGAGCGCCCCGGGAGCCGCACGGACTGTAAGTATACTGCTCCCCCGCTCCCCCACTACTACTATGGCAACCAGGACTTTAATAGCGTCCTGGCTGCCATAGTAACACTGAACGCATTTTGAAGACGGATCCGTCTTCAAATGCTTTCAGTTCACTTGCGTTGTTACGGCAAATGGAGTGCACGACGGATCCGGACAACGCAAGTGTGAAAGAGCCCTAACACAAGAGTATAGACTGTTGGTCCCTTCATATGACATAATGGCCGTGCCCTTTTTTTTATAAACCTTCTGCTGAAGCATCACTAGCATTTCCATACTTCTTCAGATTTTTTATTTTATTTTGCTTTTTTCTGCTACGAGAATTACCAATTGTGGAGACATTATCCAAAGTAGTGTTCAACAAAGTGATGTCTTCTACTAGAGGCAATAATGAGTGGATAAACAGCGATTGTAAATGTTCTAGTAAGACTAAACATCTTTTTACACGGGCAGATAATTGGGTCAATTATTGGAATGAGCGTTTGTTAACAAATATGCCTCGAATCCCCCAATGAATGAACAAATGCTCACTCATCAGGTGGTCGTGTCTTTCAGTTGCCACAAAAAATCATTGCTTATGCTGCCCAGAAAGGATGTTTTTCTATGAGGATGAGCTGTAGTTGATTGCTTGTCCCCATACAAAGGAGATGATTGCTACATGTAAATGCTGCTCTCACCTCCATTGAAGATCAGGCTATTATCAGTAAAGAATGGTTCATTCCCGATAATTGGCAGGTAAAAGGACTATTAGAATCTTTTTACAGGGGCAAATGTTGGAGCACCAATTGTAGATATAGCATGTTGATCAGTGCTTGTTTAGTATAGCTAACATACCATCCTTCCTAATGTATGGAGATATGTTTTTTACTAAAATTGCTTGTCCCCATACAGTTTGCATATTATCAGAAGGTCATCCCCTGTTGACACGTGGAGATGTGCTGCCAACCAAAGATCATTTTTGTGATCCTAAAGATTTTATCAATGACAGTAAAGCATTTGCTGGTTTGTCAGCAGATCAGTGGCCATGCTCATAGGGCACCCAGATGATGATTTGGGGATTTCTATCTCTAAGACAAAATCCAGATTTCCATTGGAGTCTTTTTCTTTTTAGTAGCTTTAGTAGCTGCAACATCTCAAGAGTTTTTCTAGGACTTAGATATTCATCAGCTATCTTCAGAGTCTAACACCAGGCACCTCACCTACCAGCTGTCAAGCCCTGGAAACTATACGGTGGACAGAGCCAGCAGCAGAAGGCTCCTTCCAGGATGTAGATTCTGGTGTTGGCATACTGCAGCTCAGCTCCAATTCCCTTGGATGGGAGCTGCAATACCCTACACAGTGTACAGAACCTTGTGCTTCTGATTCCGTATGCTCTATGGTTTCCAGTGCAGTTGGATGCCCGAAACAGCTGAAGGTGAAGGGCATCGGACTCCCAATGATCTGATATTCATGATCTATCCCAAGGACTGTCCATGAGTATCTAAGTCCCAGAAAACCACTTTAATCCTTCTTCAATTTGTTGAATAAGAAATTAACCAATCAGATATTAATGACCTATCCTGAGGACAGATAATCAATATTAGGAGCTTGGAAATCCCTTTAAGGGCATGATATTTATTTTGCAACAATGTGATGAAGCAGATATGCACGTATCAGAGCAGCACAATGAAATGTCACATTTGTAGACATTTTCATATTTCATAGTTTTTGAGAGACTTGCCTTCGGTTTTTCAATGGGATTGGAAGGGATATCTTCTTGCTTCTTGCATAAACCGTATAGAGATGTAGCAGAGTTAACGTACACATATGGTGAGTTATCACGTCTAGTTAACATGTTATGACTCTGTTACATCTGTACATGCAGCACATCAATAACTAGAAAGAGTGAGGACAACTCCCCTATCATATTGGCTGCCGATTCATAACTGCCCATTGTATTCTTTGGTAGCTGATATTGGCCAAACTGCACAATATTTTATGTTGTACCCCAAAACATTGCCATAAAACAGGCACTGTATGCTGACAAAAACACTATAGAGACAAAAACACTATAAATAGTTCTTAAAGGGGTACTCCATGATGAACTTTCCCTATATGTTAGAAGGGTCTCTTGTAAATAATCTGATTGCAAAGTATTCCCCAGCTGGGACCACCAGTAATCAGCTGTGTTTTGGAAATCCAGCAGTAAGTGCTCAGTTTCAATGCTGCGCCACCACAAGAGAAATTAAAGAGGAATTGTCTGATTCATTTTTTTGTTCTTTGTATGTTTCTAGCTAGGCAAATGTAAGGACTTTACAATTCACTTACTTTATCTCCAGTTGCTCCTTTCTCAGATTTCACTGAGGGTCACATGACCTGTGATGTCAGCTTCTCTCCCTGCTCTGATGTTGTTTCGTGCACAAGCCTGAGAGAGCAGATATTTGCCTGTACAAGAGACGTCACTGGGCTGGCCACGCCCCCCTACACTGTCGGCTGCTAGTTATTGCTCTCTCCCTGGATTCTTGAGGAAAAACATTAACCCCTTCAGCTGCACAGACTCAGGGCTGAAGGCTTTACTGAGTAGCTGCAGGCAGTGAGGAGAAAAATGCTGGGCACAGGAGCTGACAGAGGAGTTCTACAGAGCATTGCACAAGAACAGGTAGAGGGAAGATCCTGTGTGTATCAACAGTATCAGCTGGGACTTGTAGTCCTACAAATACAACATGCTGCTGAGTCTCCCAGCAATCAGACATGTCACTCAGGGCAGTACTTGTATTCACTCTCTTTGCAGAGCAGGGAAAGGGGCACAAATATTCATGAGGAAAACCTGAGATTGTTGTTATTGCAGGTAAAAAAGGGCCAGAAAAGAACCAGGGAAATGAGAAAATCTAGATTTTTTTTGACTAAAACTTGCTTAGCTTAGTTATATATTGCTGGTCATCAGATTTACAGTGCTTATTTTTTTTCCCATAACTCGGACAACACCTTTAAGTATTACACAGTGTCGACTCAATTCATTAGGTTGATAGGACAGGGCAGGTTCTCCTGACCTCTTTCTATCCTTTCTTCACTCTGGCCAAAAGAAGATGATCCTGAACAGAAGACTCTCCCTCTCCTCCCTTTATTAACTCAGAGTTTCCTAATAGGGTGCATAAAATGTGTCTAAACTAGACAACCCCTTTGGAAGGATATTCCCATTTTACAATGTTTCGGTATATTGCTAGGACGTCACATGCCATTATGAACAATGAGAATCACTCTGACCATTGGGAACCCTGTTCCCAAGAAGAAAAGGAATAAGGACTCTTTTCTTCAGCACCCACCGTGCAGGGATCTCAGCTCTGCTCTAGTGAATAGCGCTGTGCTGCAGTACCTTGAATAATTTTTTCCTGTGCAAAAATACATGATGGAACAACGTTTCATTCCAAGGATTTATGAAGGTCCAGCTTTTGGGATCCTAATGGTCAGGAAGTGATGATATTTTCTAGTGGTATATCCCACTCATTTGCCATCACTTTCTCTGGAGGGAAATCCCTACGTATTTCGACTACTGTGTCATGACCGGAAAGAAATGGTCTCTAACTATTGCCTTTTACAGTGGGAAGATATCATAAGTGGTCTTCAAATGCAAACTCTGCATTATCCTCCCCAACTTAGAGCTACAGTCAGGTCCATAAATATTGGGACATCGACACAATTCTGACATTTCTGGCTCTATACACCACCACAATGGATTTGAAATAAAACTAACAAGATGTGCTTTACCTGCAGACTGTCAGCTGTAATTTGAGGGTATTTACATCCCAATCAGGTGAACGGTGCAGGAATTACAACAGTTTGCATATGTGGCTCCCACTTGTTAAGGGACCAAAAGTAATGTGACAATTGGCTTCTCAGCTGTTCCATGGCTGGTGTGTGTTATTCCCTCATTATCCCAATTACAATGAGCAGATAAAAGGTCCAGAGTTCATTTCCAGTCTGCTATTTGCATTTGGAATTTGTTGCTGTCAACTCTCAAGATGAGATCCAAAGAGCTGTCACTATCAGTGAAGCAAGCCATCATTAGGCTGAAAAAATAAAACAAACCCATCAGAGAGATAGCAAAAACATTAGGCATGGCCAAAACAACTGTTTGGTACATTCTTAAAAAGAAGGAACGCACCGGTGAGCTCAGCAACACCAAAAGACCCCGAAGACCACGGAAAACAACTGTGATGGATGACCGAAGAATTCTTTCCCTGGTGAAGAAAACACCCTTCACAACAGTTGGCCAGATCAAGAACACTCTCCAGGAGGTAGGTGTATGTGTGTCAAAGTCAATAATCAAGAGACGACTTCACCAGAGTGAATACAGAGGGTTCACCACAAGATGTAAACCATTGGTGAGCCTCAAAAACAGGAAGGCTAGATTAGAGTTTGCCAAACGACATCTAAAAAAGCCTTCACAGTTCTGGAACAACATCCTATGGACAGATGAGACCAAGATCAACTTGTACCAGAGTGATGGGATGAGAAGACTATGGAGAAGGAAAGGACTGCTCATGATCCTTAGCATACCACCTCATCAGTGAAGCATGGTGGTGGTAGTGTCATGGCGTGGGCATGTATGGCTGCCAATGGAACTGGTTCTCTTGAATATATTGATGATGTGACTGCTGACAAAAGCAGCAGGATGAATTTTGAAGTGTTTTGGGTAATATTATCTGCTCATATTCAGCCAAATGCTTCAGAACTCATTGGACGGCGCTTCACAGTGCAGATGGACAATGACCCAAAGCATACTGCAAAAGCAACCAAAGAGTTTTTTAAGGGAAAGAAGTGCAATGTTCTGCAATGGCCAAGTCAATCACCTGACCTGAATCCGATTGAGCATGCATTTCACTTGCTGAAGACAAAACTGAAGGGAAAATGCCCCAAGAACAAGCAGGAACTGAAGCCTGGCAGAGCATCACCAGGGATAAAACACAGCATCTAGTGATGTCTATGCGACTTCAGGCTGTAATTGACTGCAAAGGATTTGCAACCAAGTATTAAAAAGTGAAAGTTTGATTTATGATTATTATTCTGTCCCATTACTTCTGGTCCCATTACAAGTAGGAGGCACATATGCAAACCGTTGTAATTCCTGCACCGTTCACCTGATTTGGATGTAAATACCCTCAAATTAAAGCTGACAGTCTGCAGGTAAAGCACATCTTGTTCATTTAATTTCAAATCCATTGTGGTGGTGTATAGAGCCAAAAATGTTAGACTTGTGTCAATGTCCCAATATTTATGGACCTGACTGTATATTATCCTTAGATACGTATACGGCATAACAGGTAAATAATAGAAGAAAGAAAGCTGGCGGCTACCACTGTATTTATCCATAGCTTAACATTTTTGTTTTTGATTAATTTCTCGAAATGGAAATAGAAAGCATATTTAGGGGCAGCAATTTTTTATGTTTGAAGGTATAGAGCCTCATTTATCAAAATTGGCCTTGATGCCTCTGGGTGGCGTATGACTAATAACTTCATGTCTATCCCATAATGTTATTTGTCAGTACTGCAAGCCAGTGATATGTGAGTGACCTCAGTGATGCAAAGTTCTCCTTTAATATGGAAAGATAAAAAATGTTGTGGGTCCTAAAATGCAAAAAAAATTAAAAAAAACACAAAATGTTTTGTAAAAAATTAGTTTTTTTTTTGGAAGGGGGAGCTATGTAGGTTGATTTCACATATACATAAAAGGTTTCAGGCAGAGGAACAGCCTGGCGGAGTTCACCATATTTGGCATAGTCAGATAGGGCTGTGCACTGCTGGACCTCATTGACTATTATGGGATCCAGCAGCGATTCGGTCGGGGTTCTAGCATGAGTGCCGGGTTTTGTCCGGCCAAAGCCCAGTGCTCATGCCTGAAACCAAATAGGATTCCCAACAGATCTATTATAGTGAATGGGCTCTGGCTGAGAACGGCAATATCTGGCTAGGCCAGATCCGATGAACTCCAGCACTCTGTTTCTCATCCAGAACAGCCTGCTGGATACCTTCAGAGTATATGTGAAACCCGCCTTAGTAAAACATAAAAATACTTATTAATTTGGTATCACTGTAATTATACTGACTTGTAGAATGACATAACATATTATTCATACAGCATAGTAAAAACTGTAAAAATAAATATCCAAAAGTGAAAAAAAAACAGTTTTTTTCATTCACCCCCACAATTTATAAAAGCTATTCAATGCCTTATAGGAGTGTTCCTCAAATCCAGTCCTCAGAGCCCACCTGCTGGTCATGTTTTTAGGATTTCCTTTATATTGAGCAGATGATACAATTAGGCCACTTTCACACGGGCGTTGCGGGAAAATGTGCGGGTGCGTTACGAGAACACCCGCGATTTTTCCTCGCGAGTGCAAAACATTGTAATGCGTTTTGCACTCGCGTGAGAAAAATCGGGCATGTTTGGTACCCAAACCCGAACTTCTTCACAGAAGTTCGGGCTTGGGATCGGTGTTCTGTAGATTGTATTATTTTCCCTTATAACATGGTTGGGAAAATAATAGCATTCTGAATACAGAATGCATAGTACAATAGGGCTGGAGGGGTTAAAAAAAAAAAAATTTTTTAACTCACCTTAATCCACTTGCTGGCGCTGCCGTCATCTCGTCTGTCTCCTTCTTTGCTGAACAGGACCTGTGGTGAGCATTCATTCCAGGACCTGTGGTGACGTCACTCCGGTCATCATATGATCCATCACATGACCCATCACCATGGTAAAAGATCATGTGATGGATCATGTGATGACCGGAGTGACGTCACCACAGGTCCTGGAATGAATGCTCACCACAGGTCCTGTTCCTGCAATGAATGCTCACCACAGGTCCTGTTCAGCAAAGAAGGAGACAGACGAGATGCCGGCAGCACGAGCAAGTGGATTAAGGTGAGTTAAAAAATTTTTACAATTTTTTTTAACCCCTCCAGCGCTATTGTACTATGCATTCTGTATTCAGAATGCTATTATTTCCCCTTATAACCATGTTATAAGGGAAAATAATAATGATCGGGTCTACATCCCGATCGTCTCCTAGCAACCGTGCGTGAAAATCTCACCGCATCCGCACTTGCTTGCGGATGCTTGCGATTTTCACCCAAGCCCATTCACTTCTATGGGGCCTGCGTTGCGTGAAAAATGCAGAATATAGAGCATGCTGCGATTTTCACGCAATGCACAAGTGATGCGTGAAAATCACCGCTCATGTGAACAGCCCCATAGAAATGAATGGATCGATATCCAGTGTGGGTGCAATGCGTTCACCTAACGCATCGCATCCGCGCGGAATACTCGCCCGTGTGAAAGGGGCCTTAGTGTCAATGCATCAGGACTTACCACAGGTATTCATTCCGTGGGATATTCTCAAATCATGACCAAGAGGTGGGCCCTGAGGACTGGAGTTGAGGAACACTGCCTTAGAGTAACCTCAAAATGAAAGCTCATTGCGGAAAAATGAAGCCTGTCTATGGCTACATAGATGGAATGAGGAAAACTGAAGAATGAAACGATGAAAAAAAACAATTTAGTTTTTGATTTAGATTTTTTGTCACACCAGACATGAAGCCTTAAGGCAAGGCAATACATAATATATATTGACTACATGCTATGACTCATTAACCTCTTAAGTACCAAATCTACAGAATTTTTGCATTATGGCTCACAGGAATTTTTACATTTTTGCACCACCACATTCTTAGAGCCATAATGTTTTTATTTCTCAGTTGACCTAGCCATACGAGGACTTGTTATTTGGGGGAGGAATTTGGAATTTTGATAAACTTTTAGTAATGGGAAAACAAAAAACGTGCATTAGAAGTGGAGTCTATGAGAAATGTAGGAGTCGGAGCATACCCGGAAGCGCGCACTTTCAGGTTTGCATGCGCTCAGATGCCATGGTCAGGATTGACCACAGCATCTTAAGTGTTAAATGTCCGCGAGCTGCATTATCGTCGGTCGTGGACATGAGCCTCGGGTGTCAGCTTTATGAAAAGCAGGCACCAGTACGGAGCTGGTCGTGAAGGGGTTAATACAATGTGTATTTTTGAAATGCAAAAACTTTCAACTTACTGATTTTAGGTTCTTCGAATGTGCAAATCCATTGACTCATCAAGAAAGCAGCTTGAGTAGCCAGTGAGCAAAGGTTTCATAAAAGTATTATATCCAATAATTATCAATGAAGATTTAAGGAAACTTAGTTTGGTCAGTTGTGTCCATTGCTTGAGACAGATTATTTCCCAGTAGTTAATGATCTTTATTAATCTAATTCCAAAAAATGACAATCCTTCTTGATGTTCCACTTGGCTGGTTTTTATAATTCATTCAAGGTCTTCAAAAATGATGTTATAACTAGATCCCTCTTCCCCCGATTCCCGTGCTCCAAGTGACAGAAAGAATGCTACACAAATGGCAAAGCAATTCCACAAATTAATTCTAATCCAACGAATGTTCCCCTTTAAATCCATGACAGAGTCTTTGACTTGAAAGTTGCCTTTTTAATTTGAAGAGCTCCTACAAAGGAATTTTACTTGATGCGCTCAAAAAGTCAACTGAGAAGAGAAGATTTTTTACTGATAAAGGGAAGAGAGAAAAAGAGTAAAAGTAAAGAAGAACTTGAAGGCCATAAAATAGATATTTTTGCTACCAAAATGATTTATGAAGAGACCATAAAAATTTTACCAGATTGTAAAAAGTTATATAGTTTACAAAGTACAAAAGAGAAATGTTACATTACATGTCCATCAAGTTTGACATCTAGGAGATCATTTCCAATGCAGAACAAACCGTTACAATCCAATCTATTGACCTAGGGTTCCAACAATGCTAAATAGTGTCTAAATTGGGCAATGGGAATCAATCAGCGAGCTCTTTTTAAATACTACCATTTTGTAAGTATAATGAGTGCGATACACTTCTTAACGCAAAAAGTTCTCATATGGTATCTACTTGTCTATGGTGTCATGCTACACTGGCTATGTTTTCAGGTTGAAAATACAAGAGAAATAGGATGGCATAATACAACTAATATGGATCGATCATAAACCCAGAAAGAGCAAAAACATGGGAGCTAGGCCTCCTCTTTTTAAAAGGTTTTTGTGCAGGGGTCCAAGAGGAACTCGTAAGAATACCCAGCATTCATAAAAATGTGCACTCGCCATTAAAATCAATGTCCTTTAGTGAAACCTTCCTAAAATAGAAAAAGGACAAGAGAGATGTATAATAAAAGGTGACGGCCGTTTTGCATAGTTATACGGTTCTTTGTGGAACTTGTGAGAAGGTAACCTGCGAAGAGCGGGAGTTTTTTTTATATTTAAAATGTGAATATTTCGAAATTTGAGGAGATTCATTTTCCCTAAGCTCCAGGATCGTGCCAAGAAGTCTTGACTTAATAATGTATGAAACAAAGTCTCCATCCAAGATGTTAGCCCAATATTTGCTGATACCGTACGTGTTAATCTTTAAATGCAAAAATTTACAAAAGAGAATTAGCCAATTTTCAGTATCACAAATAACATTGTAATTTGGCAAATTTGCTAATTTAAAGATGGGCAAATTTTCTCATATGGAAGCATTTTTCTTTCATATAAAGTAATAAGGCAACTGAATATTATTTCATGAAAGTAAAATCGCTTCTGGTGTGTCATTGACCTATTGAAGAGTTGTCTGTAATGAAACACTACAAGAACAATGATTTGAGTTGCATGTTAATGTTAGAAATGAGCGATCAATTCTATAGAATCAGAATTCAACCCAGATTTTTGGAAAAATGCAGATTCCATAGAATTGAAATTTTAGGCGATTTGATTCCGGAGACTTTTTTAGGAGAGAGCGAGTCATCCACACGTCTTCAGGGCAATTCAACCATTTTTAATTCAGATTCAATTCAATAGGGTTAGAATTGAATTGGGTGTTCAATCCGGTCAAATTGAATTGAGTTTACAGTAATTTTCTCATCTCTAGTTTAACAATACATCATTAGTTTACATGAGAAATGTTGGTGGTTTACATTATCACAATGTCTGTTTGAATTGGAAAGAAACATGAGAAATGTCTGGTGTAAGGGAAGTTAGAAGCAAAGTATTTCTTGTAATGTGTCAACTGAAAGGATGTTGAATAAGCTGGATGCATTATTTAAAAAAAATGATGGGTAGCTGTAAATGGAAAGCTTCCTCACTGGAAAACTCAGGTGGTGGAGGCACATTTACTTTAAACACACTGGGATCCACTGCAATTCTTAATGAGACAGCGAGGCATCACAGACATTGTTAACATTCTTGTTTAGAAGCAAAGAATTTCTGATAATGTGTCATACCTGTTTAGAAACATGAAAGCTTGTGAGCTTTCGACCTGACGTACACAAATTCAAATAGTCGCTTATGCCCAGAATCACCTGTGAAAAGCCTTTTTACAAAGCAACCCTTGCTGACTGTGGCATGAAACCAGTCTAATGCTCCTTATATTATAGAAAACTGACAGCCATAAAAGGTGGCATCTTAAGTCATTATTTGGGGGGAAGATCCACTTAAATCTTATGCCTGAACTTAGAAGATTTAAATGACAAAAATATGTGGTCTCAAAAGGCAGGAAATGTTCAACCCCAAATGCAGTTGTGCATTTATGCTCGGGGGAGCAGATACTGCGCTTGTGGTCGTTGCTAAGGGCGATCCCCAGCAAAAAATGCATACAGTGGAGGATGTCCGCAGCAGACCACAAGTGCCACAGAGACATCCTACACCAGATAGTAAAATGTGTGAATGTGGAATGATATATAGAATAAATAGTTACAAGAATAGGTGCACTACTGTGGTGGATGTAAACAAACCCTCACTCCCATTGTATGTGTGGTTAGTCACACTGGAGGGAACTGGGAGCTGTTGGCTGTGAGTCGGACCTTACGCTGCTGTAATTTGCCCACTGGCTCCTGGTATTACCCATACGGTACAGGTAGGTTTAGCGTTAGGTCCCATGCCACTTGAGAAACCTTGGCGTGGTGCGCGGGCTAGGTAGGTTAATATAAGGATATACTGGCTAAAGTCTCATTTTTAACATCAATGTGAGGGTTTAGTCAGATGTTACTGTTTGCATCCACCACAGTAGTGCGCCTATTCTTGTAACTACTTATTCTGAACTTAGAAGACCATATGGTCTAATCTAAACGTAAGGCCTCAACATCTTCAGTCATGTTAAGGCCATGTTGAAATGTGGCAGATTTGGAGAAATGACTGAATGATGCAATTTTTGTAACAGTGCAGCATGCAAATTTTTTTCTGGAAATCTAGGATTTTCTTTAAGGAGGAACGTACCATGAGTCCACTCCAAAGTCAATAAGTAAGACATGACATAAATTTTCAGCAGATTTGCTACATAATCTATGGTGGAGAAACTCTGCTATAACTAGACGTAGCCTTAAACAGAATGTATCTTAATGAGAACATAAGCATTCAATTAGATCATGTGTCTCACGGCATGTTAACATGTCAACTCATCTGAAGATCTCTAGCAAAACATTGAGCTCCAGGGGTAAAAGGTAATACTTAAAAGTTTCGAGCAAATTATACTATTTTATCTCTATATAGACATTTTTTTAAGCACTATTCAAGCTTATCTACTACATCTAAATGTCGTAATTTATAATTCCTTTACTCAGCATCAAACCAAACATTACCATCCAGAGTGAGCTATAAGCAAGAGAACAAAATACAGTATATCTATACAATGTACATTTAGACATCTTTGCAAAAGCTAGCCCATTTGCTTTTTTTAACAAAAATTTAGAATAAATTACTCCACAAATTGCAGACGATATTTGTCGAGTTTGTAGACATGAACCGTACTGTAAATATTTGTTCCGATTTTTCTTTTTTTGGAATCTGAACCTTTTTTAATTTGCAAAAGAGACCAGTGGCTTATAGATTAGATGTAATTTTATGCATTTTATTCCTGAAATGCAGGTGATTTTAATAAGGCTTGGAATGTTACTCAACAAAGTGGGAATAAACTGGCCATAAATGCGATCAAAACAGGAATTTTTCCAATAAATAGAAACATTATTGGCCAAAAACAAAACTATACACAGAATGTGATAATGGAAATGACCGGCAAAACATTTTTTACAAAAATAAGATAATATAATCTATGGCATTAAAAGCACAAGACGAACGCTAGTCATTGATATTTAAACTGAAAATTTGAATTTTTTTTATAAAGCAGAATGTTTTTAATTGATTTAACCGTATTTACATCTAAATTTGTATTCTTATAGTAAAAAATTTGAAAAATGTAAGATTTTTTTAAATGACTAACTTACGGCGCAGTTTCATTAAGCTGTTGAAACTGGACAATAAAATGTTTGATGATTCCCATTATTTTATGAAAAATCTTACTCTAAGGCCTCTTGTACACAACCGTGTGCTGCCCGTGGTGGTATTGTGGCCCGCATATGGCGGGTCTGCAATACATGGGGCACCGGCCGTGTGCATTCCGCTCGTGGGCATGAGCCCTAAATCTGTATATCCCTCAGTGTATTAAATATATATTTTAAATTATCATAAACTAAAATCATCGCATTAATAGATAGATAATAAATAGATATGAGATAGATAGATAGATAGATAGATAGATAGATAGATAGATAGATAGATACTCTTAGGACTGATAGATAGATAGATAGATACACTCAAGACAGATATATTTATATATAGGAGATAAAAATATGAGATAGATAGATAGATGGATAGATAGATAGATAGACCCGAGACAGATACACCAATATAAGATAGATGGATAGTTACACAACAGTGGTTTTGGCTAACTTCAGAGAAGCTCCTGGGTGAAACTCATGGTAAATTGAAGAATGTACAAAAGAGTTGTAGATTCCTTATGTGACTTCTCGAGTATACATTTCTGAGAACATGTGATACTCCATAATATTTAAGTCAAGTTGGCTTGAATTTGGGAATATAGTAGACATTTCTTTTAATACTCACCCTTGAAAGTAAACCATTCCAGGAAACTGCCTGATAAATCAACGCTGGCATGGCAGTGTTAAGATCTTTCTCATGGCCCTCCGGACTCGAGACTGTAGCCAAGTAAATGAGGGCGAGGTCTACTCATAGTTGAAGACAATTTCACCAGTGACGCATAGAAAGCCGCTAACCAATGTATTCACGTTTTAAGAAGCATCATCTTTTTTGGGGCCGAGCCTCAGAATCTCATACCCAACAACGCAATTCTACTGGTTGGACCATAAGCTTATGCCTTGTACGTCAAAGTGTCTAGTCGGCAACAAAGCGTTGAACTTTAGTTGACCTGCCTGAGAATGCTGTTATACATAGTGAAAGTACAGCAATCTTTTTAGAGTTCTATCAAAGTTTTTCAAAAAATTTCTACCAATATCTGCCAACATATGGCTTATAATGACGGACGTTATTGAAAATGCTTTTTTACAGTAAAATTAAGAAAACCCATACAAGAACGAAACATTAGAAGGTGGTGTTCGGAGGACTGGCGATCATACTGTACTGTACTTAAATTACTTTGATTTACGCTACTCTTCACTGAGCGGTACATGTCTAATTGCAGACTAGTAGAAGCTTATAAAGCTTTATGAAGTCCTATTACTACTCTCCATTGTCTGACCTCAGTTTACTTCTTCCGTTTACAAAATATTTTTTTACATTTATTTTATGCACTTTTATAGCGCTGGCATATTCCACAGCACTTTGCAGACATTAGCAGCCAGCTGTCCCCAATGGGATTCACAATCTATACGTTCCCTACCAATATGTCTTTGGAGTGTGGGAGGAAACCGGAGTACGCAAACATGGGGAGAACATACAAACTCCATGCAAAGCACTAGCGCTAACCACTGAGCCACCGTATACCCTATATTTTCTTTGAGCAGTATAATAAACATAAATAAAATACAATGATACTTTTTCAAAAATGTTTCTGTTCAATAAAAAAAAAACGGACATGCAATTGTGGAATTAGACTAGATCTTGATTCTTAAAATCATACAAAAGTATAAAATAACATAATATAGCAATAAAGAATTATTCTACATTCACAATTTGTAATGTTATAAAAAAAATATAATAATATATTTATAATTTCCAGTTCAGTTGTGCAAAAAGTGGCTACTGGTTTATATTAAAGTCAGTAAATATCTTAAATGATGCATTTTTGTGACTTCTGAAGCCAGCATTATGTATATTAGGTGATTTTTTTTGTTAGATTAAAATGTATCATCAATTTAGATATCCACAGGACATGTACGGATATTTATTGCTATGGTATTAGTGTTTTTATTTCGCTCTCTTTGGAAAAAAGGCTGAAGGACATGGGGCGCTTAGATGGTCAGACCTTCAGGACAGAAAAACAAACCTATAAGTAAATGAGTATGCCGTTTCATCCAAATAAATAAAGGAAGTAAACTTTAAAGATAAAATTTAGCAACAAAACTTTATGGCATAGAAATGTTCTGCAGCTGATTGCACCAAATAAATGACGGAAGTATCAAATTTGAAGATTCATCTCTCACTACGTTCTAGGGGTTGAATCTTAGGTAATAGACCTTAGATGATATCTCATTATAGTCAGGAAGACTATGGACGCGCTGAAGTGGTATTATGTGATATTTTTGGAATGTGGATAACATTATTATTCCCTTTTATTAACGGACTGTTATATGGATATTAGGGACCCTACGTAAACGATACGCACTGGATCAACAGGCAGACTCCATACTGCTTATGATCTATTTTTTTGTGTCATTCGGCGAACAAATATGAGGGAGTTTCACAAAATGAGCTGAAGGCACTACAGTTTTGTCATTTGACGCCATTTTTAGAAGAAATTGTTGACATCTTGACCTAATAGCATCAGCTAACTCGTGATTATGATTTCAGTAGGTATAATAAATAATAGTCTTACATGAATTTATAAATTTTTGAAAATTAGTTTTTTAACTGAAATAGCGAATTGATTCCGTCATTGCAGTAACAATAGACAATTCATGGACAATTTAGCCCTTAATTTTTTAATAATTTTTAAAATGTTAGTTATAAAACCATCATTTCACTGCTGATCAATCTGAAGGCAAAAATAAAAATTTCTATCATTTTTTTTTGCACATGTGTAGTAACCTGTTCGTAGCTTATAATGATATGTGATCTTTTGCTGAAAATTTACAGTTTCGAGCAGGCAAAATATGATCCGACTAGCTTGACACGACTCTCAAAAGAACTTAAAAATTTCTCAATAACTTCACACGAACAATGAGAGTAATAACTATTGGAAAGTTTGTTATGCAGGTAATAACTTGAAACACATAGATCTTATTGAAGACAGAAATTATACAAGGAGAGAATTTAAATATGAAATATTAATTCATCATCGTTCTGCCACCTCAGAAAATTATCTACATGCCAAAAATGTCATAGAAGCTTTCAGAAACACTTTACACTTTACATCAAGGTTTTCAAGACCAAAATTTAAGAAAAGTAAAAAATTACATATTAAAAATCTGGAATTTTTGAAAATGCAAAACTTACTAAGTCTGTACGGCTATAGGTTTAAAGTAAATCCAGGGCTTTGCTTGTGTCTGTCCAGAGGGAGAACTTGGAAGTTTGTGAGGATGTGAGGATCTTCTCATACTTCACATGCTCCAGCTATTGGAGCATCAGTGTCCAGACATTGTGGTGCCAGCGAGCTAATGAGGTGTTGCACTGTATAGCTTTCCTATGACCATCTCTCCCTCCCACTGCTTCTTCTGTAACCCTTGCTGGATCAGGCTACAAAATATATTATAAGGCAAAAGAACATATTCTTCTGTAAGAAATGTCTTGAAACACACATTTATGGCTGCTAGAAGACACAGTTTTTGAGTAAAAATATTAGTTTTTATCCATTGTAGTGTAAACGATCCACAAGATTGATATATCTTATTTATGAGTTACTCTTTTGGGAACACTAATTGGACATTTGACCCAAATTCTACCTTCTTTATTTGAAGCACTGATCAATGTATTTAAATGAATATCATGTCTCTACTACTATGGAAAAGTTAACATTCTGTGTCAGTGCCCACCATTTATATTTTATTTATAGTGGTTTATTTTTGTAGTTTGAACATAAAAAACATGTGGCTCATAGGAAGCCCTGAACTAATGGCTAGGATTAAAGGGGTTCTCTGGGACCAGGATATTCATGCCCTATCTTCAGGAGGGGCTATCAATGTCAGACATGCTGGATATGACCCTCGGAACCTCAGCTGACTAATTTTTTGAAAAAAAACGTTTAGGTGCTGCAGCTTCATCATTTTTTACGCAAGGCCATTTAGTTGTACCCATCTAATTAATTGCGAAAGGGCTCCATATTGCCGTTTGGTCCTGTTCAAGTCAATAGGTTAAAGCTTCAACTCAGCACAACCACAACAAAGTAAATAGTGTACAGGTAGATATCAACATTGAAGAAGCAGAAGCGCCCACAGAAGTGCCGTGGCCTCTTGAAACAGCTGGTTGATGGTGGTTCTGAGAATCAGATCCCCACAATTTTGATATTGATGGCTTATCCTGAGGGTGGGACAGGGGTGTAGCTATAGAGGGTGCAGGGATAGCAGTTGCTACCTGGCCCAGGAGCCTGATGGGACCAAAAGGCCCTTGTGTCGCATATGAAGACATTGGAAAAAGTGTAGAAAGTGCATGTAGGTCAATATAGGCCTCTGGCTGGAGGGAAGGGGTTAGGTAACTTGTATAGCGCAGCAAATGCGAACTAGGTCTTGAGCTTCTTCCTGAAGGCCAGATGGTTTTCTTCTAAGCGGATATCCACGGGTAGAGTGTTCCATAGCCGGGGTCCTAGGACTGCGAACCTTCGTTTGCCTTTTGATTTGTAGCGTGTCTTGGGGATAAGAAGGAGATTCTGGTTAGCTGACCTGAGGAGGCGACCTGGGATGTAGTGCTTTATTTTGTCACAGAGGTATTGGGGTGCTTTCCCTTGTGTGCATTTGTGTGTGAGGCAGAGGGTCTTGAATGTGATCCGATCCTTCATGGGTAGCCAATGGAGGGTTCTCAGGGACGGGGTGATAGATTCCCAGTTAGCAGTCTAGCGGCTGTGTTCTGTACAACTTGTTAACGTGAAATTTGGTATTTGGGAAGTCCTAGATAAAGAGAGTTTGCGTAGTCAAGTCGGGAATTGATGGTTGTTCCAACTACTGCTGCTACGTCTCCTTCAGGGATGAAGGGGATGAGTCTACGCAGCAGGCGAAGGAGATGGTGGGATCTGCTGACTACTGATCCTATTTGTGCATCCATTGTCATATCTGAGTCAAAGATGACTCCGAGGCTTTTGGCTTTGGTGCTGGGGGTGATGGTTTGTCCAAGGATGGTAAATGACATGCATGTCATGCTAGGGTTTTGGTTTGCATGGAGAAAAAGAAGTTCTGTTTTGGAACCATTGAGTTTAATAGAGCTCTCAGTCATCCAGTCGTCGATCAATGAGAGGCAGATTTCCAGGGCATGGTATTGATCTTTTTTATTGGTAATGCGTAGGTAAAGTTGGGTGTCATCAGCGTAAGAATCATAGAGCAGGTCCTGGTTGCTGATGATTTTGAGGAGTGGTTGGAAGTAAATGTTGAAGAGCACGGGCGACAGGGGTGATCCTTGAGGGACTCCGCATGTGATTTTACGTGCTTCTGAGGTGAAGGCTCCTAGTTTCACTTTCTGGGTTCGATTCTCTAGAAAGGATGCAAACCAGGGTAGGTCCGAGTCTGCGACTCCGGCTATTTCTGTGAGTCGAGTGAGCAGGGTTTGATGGTCGAAAGCTGCACTGAGGTCTATCAGCACCAGGAGACATGATTCTCCTTCATCTGCTGCTTCGAGGGCATCATCCCAGATTTCGAGGAGCGCCTGTCACCGCCAGCTCTCTGAGAAGGTCTGACAGACGTTCTTCTGTACCTCTTGCATGATGTTCTTTGTTTTGGTTTCACTTTCTCATCTCCTTTCCTTCTCCCAGCTGTCATCTATTTACACTGATTGCCTCCCTTTATATTCTCTCCCATACTGCCTCACTTTGCGGTTTATACTTCTTCATGGATGAGTTGTTCACTGCTGGATGCTCCTTCTCCTGATTCCTCAGATAAGTCTGTTTCCTTTATTTGTGTTTACTTGCTGGCTTGATTGTAGGTGACCCTGACTCCGTCCGTATTAAGTGCAGGGAGCCGGTGGTCGTGTCCCCTCACTATTATAGGGTTTTTAGGTGTCAGATAGTATAAGGTACGTGGACATGCAATCCTCTACCATAAAGATCTTTGCATGGGCTTAGCAGTCAGGAAGAGCTCTAGGGGTTTTATAGGGCTCACCAATATGCTCCTTAGTTTGGGATCAAGCCAGTCGGATGTTTATTTATAAGTTCCAGCTTTCTGTAACACCATCCATGACAGCGCTGTTTCTGTCCCGTGGCCAGGGCAGAAACCAGATTGAAGTGGGTCCAAGAGTTTATGGGTTTCCAGATTTTTGCCTCAAGCAGCAGGAAGGCTATATGCTTGGCCAAAGCACTGAGGGAAGGGGCCCCAAGCTGAACCCTTGCACCAGGGCCCATGAGCCTTTAGCCATGCCCCTGGGGTAAGACTTCCATATCCTAAACTTGAAAAACCAAAAGTCATTTTTAGGAATATTGTAATAGTACTACAAATAAAGCTAGCTCTTATCTGAGTAACGTGTCCCCCCCCCCTTTTTCACATACGATGCAATAGGACATGGTCTCATGGTCACTAATAGTAATGAATTAAAAGGTATTTAATGTTGTATGGAGATGTAGAAGTAGCATATTGTAAGGTTATGTACAGGCTGAAACCCAGCTGCAATGTCTACATGTCATCTAGCAAGCAAAGAGACAACTCAAAACCGAAGACATCCTATTAAATTGATCGTTAAAGGAAATGTGCCACCAAAATCTTTATCTGCCAGTTAAAACCAGATTTTCATGATTACAGATTTTTTTATTCTATTTTCTGAACGTGATTATGGGGGCGGCCATCTTGTCTGAACTGTTAACAGTTCAAAGCATTACAAAAATTGCTTTACAGTAGTCTCATGGTCCATAGACACAATGGTCAGGAGGGACCTCATTGACTTCTATGTTAGAGTTTTCTGGGCATGCTCTGTGACCTGTGCAGAGGTCATTGTACAAGGATTATTGTGAATGGTGAATCCTGTCTCATCTATACACAGAGGTGATATCATTACAGGCAGCATTAGAATGAAAGATAAGCAGGTAACTGTAGCAAAGTGATCTGTACAGACCAATAAGTTGTGTCTATTATTAGGCCTAATGGCCAGCGTGAAAACTGCAGGAACTTATGGTTTTTGTCTAAATATAGATTGTGACATGGAAAATGAAAAATAACATCTTACAAATTTTTTTTAAAAATAAAATTAAAACGCGATTTAAACAATAGGTCATTTTCGAATGACATGTTCTCTTTAACCCCTTAGGGACTTAGGGCGTACCGGTACGCCCCGTTTCCCGAGTCCTTAAGGACTCAGGACGTACCGGTACGTCCTAAGTTTAAAAGTAGATTGCGGCGCGGCTGGGGTTAATTGTGACAGGATGCCCGCTGAAATCATTCAGCGGGCATCCTGTCACAACACCGGGGGGTGGTCATGTGACCCCCCCCGTATTGGCGATCGCCGCAAACCGCAGGTCAATTCAGACCTGCGGTTTGCGGCTTTTACCTGGTGCGGTGGCGGTGGTCGGCGGTGCCATCGGGTCCCCATGCGGCTGTGGGGGGGACCCGATGGCATGGAAGGCAGCGCGATGTCTAAGAAAGGCATCGCGCTGCCTTCCGGTGATGAGCCTGTGAGATCCAGCCCCCTGGATCTCACAGGCCGGAAGCTGTATGAGTAATACACACAGTGTTACTCATACAGCCAATGCATTCCAATACAGAAGTATTGGAATGCATTGTAAAGGATTGGACCCTCAAAAGTTCAAGTGGGACGAAAAATAAAGTGAAAAAAAAGTTTAAAAAATAAAGTTTCCCCCCAAAAAAGTTTCAAGTAAAAATAAACAAAAACGTCATTTTCCCCAAATAAAGTTTAAAAAAATTGGTAAAAAATAGGGGATACATATTAGGTATCGCCACGTCCGTATTGACCGTATAGTGCCAATAAAACCGTCATCTCATCCCGCAAAAATCATACCCTACCCAAGGTAATCGCCGAAAAACTTAAAAAATTATGGCTCTCAGACTGTGGAAACACTATAACATGATTTTTTTTGCTTCAAAAATGAAATTATTGTGTAAAACTTACATAAATAAAAAGTATACATATTAGGTATCGCCGCGTCCATGTCGACCGGCTCTATAAAAATATCACATGACCTAACCCCTCATATGAACACCGTAAAAAATAAAAAATAAAAACTGTGCTAAATAAACAATTTTTTGTCACCTTACATCATAAAAAGTGTAATAGCAAGCGATCAAAAAGTCATACGCACCCCAAAATAGTGCTAATAAAACCATCACCTCATCCCGCAAAAATCATACCCTGGCTCTCAGACTATGGAAACACTAAAACATGATTTTTTTTGCTTCAAAAATGAAATCATTGTGTAAAACCTACATAAATAAAAAAAAAAGTATACATATTAGGTATCGCCGCGTCCGAATCGACCGGCTCTATAAAAATATCACATGACCTAACCCCTCAGATGAACACCGCGATCAAGAGGTCACACGCACCCCAAAATAGTGCCAATAGAACCGTCATCTCATCCAGCAAAAATAATACCCTACCCAAGGTAATCGCCCAAAAACTGAAAAAATTATGGCTCTCAGACTATGGAAACACTAAAACATGATTTTTTTGCTTCAAAAATAAAATCATTGTGTAAAACCTACATAAATAAAAAAAAGTATACATATTAAGTATCGCCGCATCCGTGACAACCTGGTCTATAAAATTATCACATGATCTAACCTGTCAGATGAATTTTGTAAATAACAAAAAATAAAAACGGTGCCAAAACAGCTATTTCTTGTTATCTTGCCTCACAAAAAGTGTAATATAGAGCAACCGAAAATCATATGTACCCTAAACTAGTACCAACAATACTGCCACCCTATCCTGTAGTTTCTAAAATGGGGCCACTTTTTTGGAGTTTCTACTCTAGGGGTGCATCAGGGGGGCTTTAAATGGGACATGGTGTCAAAAAACCAGTCCAGCAAAATCTGCCTTCCAAAAACCTTATGGCATTCCTTTTCTTCTGCGCCCTGCCCTGTGCCTGTACAGCTGTTTACGACCACATATGGGGTGTTTCTGTAAACTACAGAATCAGGGCCATAAATATTGAGTTTTGTTTGGCTGTTAAACCTTGCTTTGTTACTGGGAAAAATGGATTAAAATGGAAAATTTGCCAAAAAATGTAAATTCTGAAATTTCAGCTCCATTTGCCAATAACTCTTGTGGAACACCTAAAGGGTTAACGACATTTGTAAAATCTGTTTTGAATACCTTGAGGGGTGTAGTTTCTTAGATGGGGTCACTTTTATGGAGTTTCTACTCTAGGGTTGCATCAGGGGGGCTTCAAATGGGACATGGTGTCAAAAAAACCAGTCTAGCAAAATCTGCCTTCCAAAAACCATATGGCATTCCTATCCTTCTGCACCCTGCCGTGTGCCAGTACAGCTGTTTATGACCACATATGGGGTGTTTCTGTAAAACTACAGAACCAGGGCCATAAAAATTGAATTTGGTTTGGCTGTTAATCCTTGCTTTGTAACTGGAAAAAAATTCTTAAAATGGAAAATCTGCTCAAAAAGTGAAATTTTGAAATTGTATCTCTATTTTCCATTAATTCTTGTGGAACACCTAAAGGGTTAACGACGTTTGTAAAATCAGTTTTAAATACCTTGAGTGGTGTAGTTTCTTAGATGGGGTCACTTTTATGGAGTTTCTACTCTAGGGGTGCATCAGGGGGGCTTCAAATGGGACATGGTGTCAAACAAACCAGTCCAGCAAAATCTGCCTTCCAAAAACCGTATGGCATTCCTTTCCTTCTGCGCCCTGCTGTGTTCCCGTACAGTAGTTTACAACCACATATGGGGTGTTTCTGTAAACTACAGAATCAGGGCCATAAATATTGAGTTTGGTTTGGCTGTTAACCCTTGCTTTGTAACTGAAAAAAAATTATTAAAATGGAAAATCTGCCAAAAAAGTGGAATTTTGAAATTGTATCTCTATTTTCCATTAATTCTTGTGGAACACCTAAAGGGTTAACAAAGTTTGTAAAATCAGTTTTGAATACCTTGAGGGGGGTAGTTTCTTAGATGGGTTCATTTTTATAGAATGGGGTCATTTTTGGGTGGTTTCTATTATGTAAGCCTCACAAAGTGACTTCAGAACCCTAAAAATTGGGTTTTTGAAAATTTCTGAACAATTTTAAGATTTGCTTCTAAACTTCTAAGCCTTGTAACATCCCCAAAAAATAAAATATCATTCCCAAAATGATCCAAACATGAAGTAGACATATGGGGAATGTAAATGAATAACTATTTTTGGAGGTATTACTATGTATTATAGAAGTAGAGAAATTGAAACTTGGAAATTTGCAATTTCTTAAAAAATTTTGGTAAAATTTTTGGTATAAATAAAAATTATTTTTTTTTACTTCATTTTACCAGTGTCATGAAGTACAATATGTGACAAAAAAAACTATCTCAGAATGGCCTGGATAAGTCAAAGTGTTTTAAAGTTACCAGCACTTAAAGTGACACTGGTCAGATTTGCAAAAAATGGCCAAGTCCGAAAGGTGAAATAGGGCCGAGTCCTTAAGGGGTTAAAGGGTTTCTCTGGTTTGGAAAACACTACTTGTATGAGAATCCCCTGACAATAGCAGACAACAAGGGAAAGTAAGTTCTAAAGCAGTTCTACATATCATATCAGTTGTCTCTATAATATACCCTAGGTAATAATTATCTATCTTGGTTTAAACAACCTCAAAAAAGTCCTGGTGAGTAACCCTGGCAATATATCTAACTAGTAGATTACTGCCCCTATATACAAAAATATGAATACTATAATATTGCTCCTATGTACAAGAATATAACTACTATAAAACTGCCTCATATGTACTAGAATATAACTACTATAATACTGCCTCCTATGTACAAGAATATAACTACTATAATACTGCTCCTATGTACAAGAATATAACTACTATAATACTGCTCCTATGTACAAGAATATAACTACTATAATACTGCTCCTATGTACAAGAATATAACTACTATAATACTGCCTCCTATGTACAAGAATATAACTACTATAATACTGCTCCTATGTACAAGAATATAACTACTATAATACTGCTCCTATGTACAAGAATATAACTACTATAATACTGCTCCTATTTACACAAATATAACTACTATAATACTGCTCCTAAGTACAAGAATATAACTACTATAATACTGCTCCTACAGTCAGGTCCATAAATATTGGGACATCGACACAATTCTAACATTTTTGGCTCTATACACCACCACAATGGATTTGAAATGAAATGAACAAGATGTGTTTTACCTGCAGACTGTCAGCTTTAATCTGAGGGTATTTACATCCAAATCAGGTGAACGGTGAAGGAATTACAACAGTTTGCATATGTGCCTCCCACTTGTTAAGGAACCAAAAGTAATGGGACAGAATAATAATCATAAATCAAACTTTGACTTTTTAATACTTGGTTGCAAATCCTTTGCAGTCAATTACAGCCTGAAGTCAGGAACGCATAGACATCACCAGGCACTGGGTTTCATTTCTGGTGATGCACTACCAGGCCTCTACTGCAACTGTCTTCAGTTCCTGCTTGTTCTTGGGGCATTTTCCCTTCAGTTTTGTCTTCAGCAAGTGAAATGCAAGCTCAATCGGATTCAGGTCAGGTGATTGACTTGGCCATTGCAGAACATTCCACTTCTTTCCCTTAAAAAACTCTTTTGTTGCTTTTGCAGTATGCTTTGGGTCATTGTCCATCTGCACTGTAAAGCGCCGTCCAATGAGTTCTGAAGCATTTGGCTGAATATGAGCAGATAATATTGCCCGCAACATTTCAGAATTGATCCTGCTGCTTTTGTCAGCAGTCACATCATCAATAAATACAAGAGAAGCAGTTCCATTGGCAGCCATACATGCCCACGCCATGACACTACCACCACCATGCTTCACTGATGAGGTGGTATGCTTAGGATCATGAGCTGTTCCTTTCCTTCTCCATACTCTTCTCTTCCCATCACTCTGGTACAAGTTGATCTTGGTCTCATCTGTCCATAAGATGTTGTTCCAGAACTGTGAAGGCTTTTTTAGATGCCGTTTGGCAAACTCTAATCTGGCCTTCCTGTTTTTGAGGCTCACCAATGGTTTACATCTTGTGGTGAACCCTCTGTATTCACTCTGGTGAAGTTTTCTCTTGATTGTTGACTTTGACACACATACACCTACCTCCTGGAGAGTGTTCTTGATCTGGCCAACTGTTGTAAAGGGTGTTTTCTTCACGAGGGAAAGAATTCTTCGGTCATCCACCACAGTTGTTTTCCGTGGTCTTCCGGGTCTTTTGGTGTTGCTGAACTCACCGATGCGTTCCTTCTTTTTAAGAATGTTCCAAACAGTTGTTTTGGCCAGGCCTAATGTTTTTGCTATCTCTCTGATGGGTTTGTTGTTTTTTTTCAGCCTAATGATGGCTTGCTTCACTGATAGTGACAGTTCTTCGGATCTCACCTTGAGAGTTGACAGCAACAGATTCCAAATGCAAATAGCAGACTTGGAAATGACCTCTGGACCTTTTATCTGCTTATTGTAATTGGGATAATGAGGGAATAACACACACCTGGCCATGGAACAGCTGAGAAGCCAATTGTCCCATTACTTTTGGTTCCTTAACAAGTGGGAGGCACATATGCAAACTGTTGTAATTCCTGCACCGTTCACCTGATTTGGATGTAAATATCCTCAAATTAAAGCTGACAGTCTGAAGGTAAAGCACATCTTGTTAGTTTCATTTCAAATACATTGTGGTGGTGTATAGAGCCAAAAATGTTAGAATTGTGTTGATGTCCCAATATTTATGGACCTGACTGTATGTACAAGAATATAACTACTATAAAACTGCCTCCTATGTACAAGAATACAACTACTATAATACTGATCCTATGTACAAGAATATAACTACTATAATACTGCTCCTATGTACAAGAATATAACTAATCTAATACAGCTCCTAAGTACAAGAATATAACTACTGTAATACTGCTTCTATGTACACGAATATAACTACTATAAAACTGCCTCCAATGTACAAGAAAATAATTACTATAATACTGACTCCTATGTACAAGAATATAACTACAATAATACTGTTCTTATGTACAAGAATATAACTACTATAATACTGCTCCTATGTACAAGAATATAACTACTATAATACGGCCTCCTATGTACAAGTATATAACTACCATAATACTGCCTCCTATGTACAAGAATATAACTACTATAATACTGCTCCTATGTACAAGAATATAACTACTATAATACTGCTCCTATATAAAAGAAAATAACTACTATAATACTGCTCCTATATACAAGAATATAACTACTATAATACGGCCTCCTATGTACAAGTATATAACTACCATAATACTGCTCCTATATAAAAGAAAATAACTACTATAATACTGCCTCCTATGTACAAGAATATAACTACTATAATACTGCTCCCATGTACAAGAATATAACTACAATAATACTGCTCCTATGTATAAGAATATAACTACTATAATACTGCTCCTATGTACAAGAATATAACTACTATAATACTGCTCCTATATACAAGAATATAACTACTATAATACTGCCTTCTATGTACAAGAATATAACTACTATAATACTGCTCCTATGTACAATAATATAACTACTATAATACTGCTCCTATGTACAAGAATATAACTACTATAATACTGCTCCTATGTACAAGAATATAACTACTATAACACTGCTCCTATATACAAGAATATAACTACTATAATACTGCTCCTATTTACAAGAATATAACTACTATAATACTGCCTCCTTATCTACAAGAATATAACTACTATAATACTGCCTCCTATGTACAAGAATATAACTACTATAATACTGCTCCTATGTACAAGAATATAACTACTATAATACTGCCTACTATGTACAAGAATATAACTACTATAATACTGCTCCTATGTACAAGAATATAACTACTATAATACTGCTCCTATGTACAAGAATATAACTACTATAATACTTGTCACGGCGGACGTGCACAGTATAACAGATAACACACCAACAAGGCTCTGGACGAGAGACAGGGGAAGGGTCACGTCCTAGTTAATCCCTGACCTCTTTCCCTGCACTGCTCAGCCCACAGACAGACCTTAAAAGTAGGTTTGCTGTGTCCACCAGCCTGTAATGACAGAACCTTGAACTCCCATAGATGGTGAAGTGAGGAGAAAGGAGCAGCCTGCTCGCACAGAATCTGGATGGGATAGATGACATAAACAACCAAACAAGAAATGACACTTATCTGCTGAGAGCAGGAACTGACAGGCAAACTTCCCTCCAAACTTCCCAGACCAAAATGAACAGTATAATCCGCTCAGAGCGCTTAGCTGGAGACCATTTCAACTAATGACTCCACCCAGTGCACCTGATGCGAGGCGGATCCAGCACGGCATCAAAACAAAAGCTAAACTCGTGCTGCAATCCTGGCTGACCTCCGCACATCGTCAGAGTGGGACATGACAGTACCCCCCCTTCTACGGGTGACCTCCGGACACCCTGGACCAACCTTATCCGGATGGAACCTATGAAAGGCCCTCACCAGTCGGCTGGCGTTGACATCTGACGCCGGAACCCACATCCTCTCCTCAGGACCGTATCCCCTCCAGTGCACCAGGTACTGGAGGGAACCCCGCAGAACTCTCGAGTCGAGAATCCTGGAGATCTCGAACTCCAAGTTTCCCTCGACTAGAACAGGAGGAGGAGGCAATGGCGATGGTACCACCGGTTTAACATATTTTTTTAGTAAAGACTTGTGGAAGACATCATGGATCCTCCAAGTCTGCGGCAGATCCAGTCGAAACGCCACAGGATTGATCACCGCAGAAATTTTATACGGACCAACACATCTTGGACCCAGTTTCCAAGATGGCACTCTCAACTTGATATTCCTAGTGGACAACCACACCAGATCACCCACACACAGGTCCGGACCAGTCACACGTCTCCTGTCAGCCATTCGTTTATACCTCTCACCCATCCTCTCCAAATTCCCTTGAATCCTCCGCCAGATAGAGGATAAGGCAGAAGAAAATCTCTCCTACTCTGGCATCCCAGAGGAACCAGACCCAGAAAAGGTACCAAACTGAGGATGGAAACCGTATGCGCCAAAAAATGGCGACTTACCCGTGGACTCCTGCCTACGGTTATTCAATGCAAATTCTGCTAAGGACAAGAATGAGGACCAGTCCTCCTGATTCTCAGCCACAAAGCACCTCAAGTAGGTCTCCAGGTTTTGATTGGTACACTCCGTCTGACCATTCGACTGTGGATGAAAAGCCGACGAGAAAGAAAGTTGAATGCCAAGTCGAGAGCAGAACGCCCTCCAAAACCTGGAGACAAACTGTGTGCCCCTATCAGAGACCACATCCGAAGGAATACCGTGCAATTTCACAATATTATCCACAAAAATCTGCGCAAGAGTCTTAGCGTTAGGCAGACTTGTTAGTGGTGTAAAATGAGCCATTTTACTGAAACGATCCAACTACCACCAAAATCACTGTTCTCCCGGAGGAACTCGGTAGGTCCGTAATAAAGTCCATGGACAAATGCGTCCAAGGACGAGATGGAATAGACAATGGAAGAAGTGAACCAGGCGGTCGAGTATGAGCAACCTTAGACCGAGCGCAGGTTTCACAAGCTGTCACGTAATTCTCAATACTCTTACGCAACCCTGGCCACCAGAACCTCCGGGACACCAGATCACAGGTGGACTTACCACCAGGATGTCCAGCGAGAACAGTATCGTGATGTTCCTTGAACACCTTGTATCATAGGCCCTCAGGAACAAACAACCTCCCTGGGGGACACGAACCAGGAGCCCCCTCCTGAGCTCCCAACACCTCCATATCCAATTCAGGGTACAGAGCGGAGACCACCACTCCATCCGCCAAAATCGGCGCTGGATCTTCTGAATCACCTCCCCCAGGGAAGCTGCGAGACAAGGCATCTGCCTTGACTTTCTTGACCCCTGGGCGAAAGGTAACCACAAAATTGAACCTGGTAAAAAACAATGACCATCTGGCCTGTCTAGGGTTCAGACGCTTGGCAGATTGCAGGTAAGCTAAATTCTTATGGTCTGTATACACAGTAACGGGGTGAGAAGCCCCCTCTAACCAGTGACGCCATTCTTCAAAGGCCAACTTGATCGCCAACAACTCCCTATCTCCAACATCATAATTCCTCTCGGCGACCGAGAGCTTCCTGGAGAAGAAGGCACACGGGACCCACTTGCCAGGAGAAGGACCCTGCGAAAGCACCGCCCCAACCCCCACCTCTGATGCATCAACCTCGACCACGAATGGCTGAGATACATCCGGCTGCACCAGAATGGGAGCAGACGCAAAACGCTCCTTAATAGCCGAAAAGGCCTGCAATGCCTCATCCGACCAGACAGAGACATCAGCGCCCTTCTTGGTCATATCAGTAAGAGGTTTGACTAGCGTGGAATAATTCAAAAAAATTTTCTATAATAATTCGTAAACCCCAAAAATCGCATCAAAGCTTTCTGATTCTCCGGTCGGTCCCACTCCAGAACCGCCCGGACCTTTTCGGGGTCCATACGAAAACCAGAATCAGAAAGCATGTATCCCAAGAATGGAATCTCTTGCACCGCAAACAAACATTTCTCCAATTTTGCGTATAACTTATTCTCCTGAAGGATCGTCAAAACCTGTCTCACATGATCCTGATGGGTCTTCAGATCAGGAGAATAAATTAAAATGTCATCTAGGTAGACTACTACGAACCTCTCCACCAAATGATGAAAAATATCATTGATGAACCGCTGAAATATCGCTGGCGCATTTGTCAACCCAAAAGGCATTACCAGGTTCTCAAAATGACCCTCGTGCGTATTGAAGGCAGTTTTCCACTCATCCCCCTCCTTGATCCTGATCAGATTGTATGCTCCTCTCAAATCCAACTTGGAGAACACCTTGGCTCCAACAATCTGATCAAAAAGATCAGAGATCAAAGGTAGGGGATATGGATCCCGGACTGTAATACGGTTCAGCTCCCGGATATCCAAACACGGTCTCAGTGATCCATCTTTCTTCTTCACGAAGAACAAACCTACAGCCACTGGAGACTTAGATGGTCTAATATGACCCTTTGCAAAACTCTTGGCGACATACTTTCGCATGACCTCTCTCTCGGGTTGAGAGAGGTTGTAGAGCCGAGACTTAGGCAATTTAGCCCCCGCAATGAGATTCACAGGACAATCATAGTCACGATGAGGGGGCAATTCCTGAGCCCCACCCTCCGAAAAAACGTCCAAAAAATCTGAGAGATACTGAGGCAAGGCTGTAACGGACACTTCAGAAATAGATGTGACAAGACAATTATCCGAACAAAACTTGCTCCAACCAATGATTTGTCTCGCTTGCCAGTCTATAATTGGGTTATGTCTAGACAACCATGGCAACCCCAAAACTAAAGGAGCTGGCAAATCCTTCATGACAAAACAAGAAATAATCTCAGCATGTGAATCACCCACCCTTAAATGAATACCATGAACAACGTGAGTAAGGCTCCCTTGAGAAAGAGGGGAAGAATCAATAGCAAAAACACAAATCTTGTTCTCTAACGTGCAAGTACTTAGTCCCAAACCCTCAAGAAACAGAAAGTCAATTAAATTTACCCCAGCACCACAATCAAGAAAAACATCAACAAACACATTTCTAGACTCTAGCGCCAACAGAGCTGAAAGGAGAAAACGGGAACTGCAGGGAACTTGCATACCAGTCTGCTCCACCACACCATTCATACTACCAAGTGTGAGGGGAGTTTTTTTTTCTTTTTCTTTTTTCTTTATCACTTCCCCCTGTGGTTCAAAATACGGACAAGAAAAAACAAAATGACCCCTCTTCCTACAATAGAAACATAAATTGTGCACTTTTCGAAAGTCTCTACTATCCGAATGGAAAGATATCTGACCTAACTGCATGGGTTCCTCCCCTACCCCAGAGTAACAAGCAATATCACCCTGGGCAGCTGGTGAAACAAAACCACACACGGGAGGAATCCCCTGCACAGAGGGACCCTTACACCTCTCTCTGATACGTCTATCCAAACGTATCGCCAAGGACATTGCGTTTTCCAAAGTATCTGGGTATTCATGAAAAGCCAGAGCATCTTTCAACCTTTCAGATAACCCCTGACAAAACTGGCTACGTAACGCGGGGTCGTTCCACCCCGACTCAGTAGCCCACCTCCTACCTCAGCTCTGTACTCTGTACAGTAAACCTCAGCAGTATGTTTATCCTGTAGTAAGTTACGTAATTTTGACTCTGCCATCGAAACTCGATCTGGGTCATCGTAAATCAATCCCAGGGCTTTAAAAAATTCCTCCACCGACCGGAGAGCCAAAAAACCGGGCGGCAGGGAAAAAGCCCAGGATTGCTCGTCCCCTTTCAGCAAAGACATGACGATACCCACCCTCTGATCCTCATTACCTGATGAAAATGGGCACAATCGAAAGTACAAATTACATGACTCTTTGAAACGGAAAAAATCATCAATACCCCCTGCAAATTTCTCAGGAAGAGCGACTTTAGGCTCCCCAAAAATTTGACCTGTACCTGAAGCCAACACCCTCTGACACTGTGTGACCATAATACGCAGATCCGCAACCTCCAGGGACAAACCCTGCATGCGGTCAACCAGTGCTTCAATTGACGCCATCCCATAAACACTGAGAAATGGCGGTCACAGTATGGCGGATTATAATGTCACGGCGGACGTGCACAGTATAACAGATAACACACCAACCAGGCTCTGGACGAGAGACAGGGGAAGGGTCACCACCTAGTTAATCCCTGACCTCTTTCCCTGCACTGCTGTGTCCACCAGCCTGTACTGACAGAACCCTGAACTCCCTGAGATGGTGAAGTGGGGAGAAAGGAGCAGCCTGCTCGCACAGAACCTGGATGGGATAGATGACATAAACAACCAAACAAGAAATTACACTTATCTGCTGAGAGCAGGAACAGACAGCCAACCTTCCCTCCAAACTTCCCAGACCAAAATGAACAGTATAATCCGCTCAGAGCACTTAGCTGGAGACCATTTCAACTAATGACTCCACCCAGTGCACCTGATGCGAGGCGGATCCAGCACAGCATCAAAACAATACTAGACTCGTGCTGCAAACCTGGCTGACGTCCGCACATCGTCAGAGTGGGGCATGACAATACTGCTCCTATGTACAAGAATATAACTACTATAATACTGCTCCTATGTACAAGAATATAACTACTATAATACTGCTCCTATGTACAAGATTATAACTACTATAATACTGCCTCCTATGTACAAGAATATAACTACTATAATACTGCCTCCTATGTTCAAGAATATAACTACTATAATACTGCTCCTATGTACAAGAATATAACTACTATAATACTGCTCCTATGTACAAGAATATAACTACTATAATACTGCTCCTATGTACAAGAATATAACTACTATAATGCTGTCTCCTATGTACAAGAATATAACTACTATAATACTGCTCCTATGTACAAGAATATAACTACTATAATACTGCTCCTATGTACAAGAATATAACTACTATAATACTGCCTCCTATGTACAAGAATATAACTACTATAATACTGCTCCTATGTACAAGAATATAACTACTATAATACTGCTCCTATGTACAAGAATATAACTACTATAATACTGCCTCCTATGTACAAGAATATAACTACTATAATACTGCTCCTATGTACAAGAATATAACTACTATAATACTGCCTCCTATGTACAAGAATATAACTACTATATTACTGCTCCTATGTACAAGAATATAACTACTATAATACTGCTCCTATGTACAAGAATATAACTACTATAATACTGCCTCCTATGTACAAGAATATAACTACTATACTACTGCCTCCTATGTACAAGAATATAACTACTATAATACTGCTCCTATGTACAAGAATATAACTGCTATAATACTGCTCCTATGTACAAGAATATAACTACTATAATACTGCTCCTATGTGCAAGAATATAACTACTATAATACTGCTCTTATGTACAAGAATATAACTACTATAATACTGCTCCTATGTGCAAGAATATAACTACTATAATGCTGCTCCTATGTACAAGAATATAACTACTATAATACTGCTCCTATGTACAAGAATATAACTACTATAATACTGCTCCTATGTACAAGAATATAACTACTATAATACTGCTCCTATGTACAAGAATATAACTACTATAATACTGCTCCTATGTACAAGAATATAACTACTATAATACTGCCTCCTATGTATAAGAATATAACTACTATAATACTGCTCCTATGTACAAGAATATAACTACTATAATACTGCTCCTATGTACAAGAATATAACTACTATAATACTGCTCCTATGTACAAGAATATAACTACTATAATACTGCCTCCTATGTACAAGAATATAACTACTATAATACTGCTCCTATGTACAAGAATATAACTACTATAATACTGCTCCTATGTACAAGAATATAACTACTATAATACTGCTCCTATGTATAAGAATATAACTACTATAATACTGCTCCTATGTATAAGAATATAACTACTATAATACTGCCTCCTATGTACAAGAATATAACTACTATAATACTGCTCCTATGTACAAGAATATAACTACTATAATACTGCTCCTGTGTACAAGAATATAACTGCTATAATACTGCTCCTATGTACAAAAATATAACTACTATAATACTGCTCCTATGTGCAAGAATATAACTACTATAATACTGCTCTTATGTACAAGAATATAACTACTATAATACTGCTCCTATGTACAAGAATATAACTACTATAATACTGCTCCTATGTACAAGAATATAACTAATATAATACTGCCTCCTATGTACAAGAATATAACTGCTATAATACTGCCTCCTATGTACAAGAATATAACTACTATAATGCTGCGTCCTATGTACAAGAATATAACTACTATAATACTGCGTCCTATGTACAAGAATATAACTACTATAATACTGCTCCTATGTACAAGTATATAACTACTATAATACTGCTCCTATGTACAAGAATATAACTACTATAATACTGCCTCCTATGTACAAGAATATAACTACTATAATACTGCGTCCTATGTACAAGAATATAACTACTATAATACTGCTCCTATGTACAAGAATATAACTACTATAATACTGCCTCCTATGTACAAGAATATAACTACTATAATACTGCTCCTATGTACAGGAATATAACTACTATAATACTGCCTCCTAGCTGTGAGGACGTGTGTCAGTAGCTCTCCTGAGGCTTTGGATGTCTGGAGAAAGCCCAGGGCGGGGTCACTCTGGGTGGGGATGCTCCCCAAGCAAGGCCCAGGCTCCAAGGCCTATTCTGGGAGATAATTCCCAGACTTCTCACACTATGGATAATTATCCAGAAGTTTCTTTGGAAGGAAGGAATGTTCCGAGTGTTGCCAGTCCCAGTGCAGCAGGAAGCAAAGATGAAAAGAAAATGTTGGAAGTAAAGAAGGAAACATCGCTAAGTAAGAGCATGGCTGCCGGTGTGCAATCCACCTCACCCGCAGGCAGACAGAGGAGAACTTCCCTGGAGAAGCAGACCATGCAGGAGAACCTGCAGCAGCCTGCCCTGATACGGTCTGACCGCACACGTTACGGGAGTGGGAACAGCGCAAAAGTCGCCAACACGACAGATGAGACCAGAGGGAATACTGAAGGAAGGCTTCATGGGGCCACAAGTGCAGTCACTGGGAAGAACCAGGGGCCCAGTCCCCAATCTGGAGATAGTGACCTTGCAGCAGTGACCACGGCTGCACCAAGTCCAGTGCAAGGACCAAGCAGAGGGACGCCTGTAAGGAGCCATTCTGTGAGTACACAACCCCCCAATACTCAGCGTCCACCAGAACTATGTCTGGCCGAGCGGAGCCAGCTCTGGTCAAGAGACTGGAGACATTAAAAAGAACAAAACTACAGCTGCAGAAACAGATAGATTGTGTCTATAAGCTAAAGGCAGCGAACCCCAACAATCAGGCCGTCCACGACAAGAAGCTGAGCTCCCTCGCTGTGCAGCTCGCTGACACTGTGCAGGACATGGAGGCTGTACTGGAGCAGATGGGACCAGTCGCTGAATCCTTCAGGAACCAGCAAAGACTTGAGGGACATGGGGGAAGACCTGCGCCAGAACCATCTCCATCTAAACCCAAGTCTCCAACCTGTCCAGATGACACCCAGCAGGCCTGTGCAAGACCAGTCCTCAGACCAGCCAGCTGCCCTTTTGAGAAAGGGAATTTGTACAGAGAAGTGGGAGAAAGTGTCCAGCAACAGCAAAGACCTGCAGAGACTCCTCAAAAGGTACCACAAGTCCCAGCGGTTTGTATTGTGAAGCAGGACTATGGACTCAAGCCAGAAGGTAACTCTGCAGTAGCAGTGCAGTCACCACAAGCCCTGGGGGGCAGTAGAGAGCAGCAGGACTGTGGACTCTCGCCTGAAGGTAACTCTGCAGTAGCAGCGCAGTCACCACAAGCCCTGGGGGGCAGTAGAGAGCAGCAGGACTGTGGACTCTCGCCAGAAGGTAACTCTGCAGTAGCAGCGCAGTCACCACAAGCCCTGGGGGGCAGTAGAGAGCAGCAGGACTGTGGGCTCTCGCCTGAAGGCAGCAGTGCAGCAGAGAGCTCACAGGTCATGGCTCAGCAGGACTGTCGGGGCTCTGTAGAGCAGGATCATACTGCTAGTGACTGCACTGATATGGCTGTATGTGATGTTACTGATGATGTTTCGGCAGAGGGGAGCGCTTCACAGTGTGTGTGGGATTTGGGGTCATCTCTAGAGTCCGGTCCACCATTAGATCAGCCTTCAGAGGCTTGTGACTCGCAGAGTATTATGGATGATGGTGGGGAGGGGGCTGTACAGTCTGATGCACAGCACTTCCCCCCTTTAGTTACACCAGAAGTGTCAGACCCCCATAGTGCAGGCGGTCAGCAGCCACCACAGCGCCCCCAAGTACAGCAGGAGGGTGGATCTGGTGGTGTCTCCTCTGGTAATGCCTGGAGCCGTGGGTCACCATCCTTCAGGTCTAATGTGAACTATACAGGTCAGGCTTTTAAGAGGAGGAACGTGGTCAGGTTCAGACATAGAGGGGCCAAGGAGGAGTTGCCTGACAGGAGGTTTGTGGTCCGTGAACTTCTGTGCCACCAAATGGGTTTCCTGCCATCTAACATCCTGGCAGTGATAAACCTTCCTGACAGGCAGGGGTATGACGTCAGCTTTAAACTCATGTCTGACCTGGACCGCTTCTGGGTGAGAGATGCTGATGGCTGGAATAAGTTCAGCCTCATCCCCATCTCTAGACCAGACACAGAAAACGTCACCATAATATTCTCGAACGAGTCGGTACCACACCAGGATATTGTTGTATGGCTAAAAAGACACTGTGACCTAATGTCAGATCTGACCAAGACCAGGGACGAGGATGGCATATGGACTGGGGGGTGGAAGGTCCTGGTAAAGTTACGGCAGGTTAACAACATCACCCAACATCTGCCCAACTCATTCTTTATTGGCCGGGAGAAAGGGGTATGCTTCTATGCGGGTCAGCCTAGAAAATGTTTTAAATGCGGAAAGGCCGGTCATATTGCGAGTGTGTGCACCCTGGTAAAATGTAACTTATGCGGGGAGATCGGCCATGTCAGCGCCACCTGCCAGAACATCCGGTGCAACCTCTGTGGTAGGATCGGTCACTCCCACAGGGACTGTCCAGACGCCTGGCATAATGTTTGTAAGGACTTCCCTGATGAGGACTTGCTGGAAGTGGCAGATGACCTAGAGGAGGAGACGCTATTGTCAGGGTCAGCAGTGACACCGCCCGAGCCTCAGCACAACATGGGTGACAATATGGGAGACATAGTGCCTGACCAGTCCCAGCCAGGAGCCACTGAGGGGAACGGGGAGGTCACTGAGCAGGTTGTGGGCATGTCATCTTCTGCCCCTGCATCAATAAATCCGCAGAAGAAACGGAAGAAGGACAAAACCAGCCGTAAGCCTGAGGGGGAATGGACCACTGTCCAAAAACCTTCCAAAAAGAAAGTAGACCCCGGGTCAGGTGTCATGACTATCACAAATAGGTACAGTGTCCTATCAGACTCAGACGCTGAGGAAGAGATGGAGAGAGAGTTAAAGAGGGTGGTACATGAATTTAATGAGGACCAAGAGGGCGATCCCCCCACAAAAAGGAAACCCCCGCGAGCTAAACGTCTGTCCGAATCAGACATGGAGACAGGTGGTCGGCAGGTGGGCTCAGACTCAGATCTATGATGATGGGGGGAATATCTCTGCTTCTTGTGCTTTGCTTTGCTTTGATGGCTGACTTTACCCTTAAAGTGTTCTCCAGTAATGTGAACAGTGTCAGAGTGAGGAGGACCAGGCATGTGGTTTATGAACATCTAAGGTCTCTTGATGCTGATGTCTTTTTCTTACAAGAGACACGTTTGAATACTTTAGGACTCTTACGGGAAGCCGAGCGTGAATGGCGGTCTGGTCCATCCTTTTGGTCACTGGCTGTAGAACCAAGTGCCGGGGTCTCTATCCTCTTTAACACCAATGATGTAACTATACATAGGTTGACAGAGGTATTGATGGGAAGGTGCCTAATTTTGGAAGTTACTATTCGGGGTAGGAGGCTCCGTCTTATAAATATCTATGGTTCGCAGACAGTGACTGAAAGGGTTAACCTTTATAATGAAGTGAAGCCATATCTCTTCACATCTATCCCTGTCATCATGGCTGGAGATTTCAATGCCACCAGGACATCTTGTGACAGGACCTCTAATAGGCCTCTTACCAGAGACTCCAAGGTCCTAAACAGAATTATTCAACAGGCCGGGTTGTCAGATGTGTTTGTGCAGGGTGGTCGGAAACCAAAATTTACTTATTTTTGTGGTGAAAGAAGAAGTCGGATAGATTTAGCTCTGGTGAGTCCTACAGAGACCATTGGTGAAAAAGATGAGAAGATCGTCCCTTATTCAGACCATCTGGCCTTATATTTCTGTTTGGGTGTCACAAAGTGTTCTGGGACAGGTAGAGGGTTATGAAGACTTAATTCCAGTCTATTAGAAGACCCTTCGGTTCAGAGCCATGTTCTGTCACGGAACCATGAACCAGACGTACAACAAGGGATAAGTGAAAATAAGAAGGCTTTATTGAAAATGAAGCTGTAAAGCAAAAGTCCAAACGGATGGCGAAACCGAAGCAGAGTCTTTGCGAAGCCAGAGGTCAGGAACCAGAAGGGTAGTCAGACGAAGCCAGGATCAGGAACCAGCAGGGTAGTCAGACGAAGCCAGGATCAGGAACCAGCAGGGTAGTCGGACGAAACCAGGATCAGGAACCAGCAGGGTAGTCGGACGAAACCAGGATCAGGAACCAGAAGCAGCAGCAGTCTAGAAGCATGTGAACACAGGAGGACCAAGCAAGGAACTGAAGCCACAGACCTCCTATATATATGAGCTAGGCATCCAGCTCCTCCCAGTGGGAAGGAGGAGCCGCAGGGTGGGAGGCTACAAGAAACCCAGAAACCAAGATGGCCGCCAGCACATGTCAAACGAAGGAGAACAGCAAGAAGGTAAGACCATGACAGTACCTCCCCCTCAAGGGCCCCTCCTCCGCAGAGTAAAGAACGGTTTCTGAGGAAAGCGTGCGTGGAAGGCTCGGAGCAAGGCAGGAGCATGGACATCTGCGGAGGGAACCCAGGAACGCTCCTCTGGACCATAACCACGCCAATGGACCAAAAACTGCACCCGACCGCGGACCAGGCGTGAGTCCAGGATATTGCTCCCCTCATACTCCTCACGATTACCCACTTGGACCGGACGAGGCCGAGGAACCGAGGAAGTGAAACGATTACACACCAGTGGCTTCAACAGGGAGACATGAAACACGTTGGAGATCCGCATGCCAGGAGGAAGCGCAAGGGCATAGGCTACCGGGTTTACCCTGCGAAGCACTCGGAAGGGACCAACAAAGCGAGGCGCCAGCTTGGGAGTGGGCACTCGAAGGTTGAGGTTGCGGGTGGACAACCATACACGGTCTCCGACCTGGTAGGAAGGAGCAGGCGCTCGTCTGCGATCAGCCTGGAGTCTCTGGCGCTGCGCAGAGACCTCAAGGGACTTCTGGATCAGTACCCAAGAAGCACGTAGGACGGAAAGGTGATCCTCCACAGCCGGAATATCCTGGGGAGAGAATACCTCCGGTAACACGGCAGGTCGGAACCCATAATTGGCCATGAAGGGAGACGTCCCAGAGGAAGAGTTCACCGCCGTGTTCCTGGCAAACTCAGCCCAAGGCAGGAGGTCAACCCAATTGTCTTGGTGATCGGAGACATAGCAACGAAGGAATTGCTCCAAGGCCTGATTGGATCGTTCTGCGGCCCCATTGGAGTGAGGGTGGTAGGCCGAGGAGAAGGAGAGATGAATCCCCAACTGGGAGCAAAAGGCGCGCCAGAACCTGGACACAAACTGACTCCCCCGATCCGACACAATCTCCTTGGGCAAACCGTGCAACCGGAAGACCTCCCTGGCAAAAATCGTGGCCAACTCTTGTGCAGAGGGTAACTTCTTGAGAGGAACACAGTGGCACATTTTGGAAAACCGATCCACAATCATGAGAATGACCGTATGGCCTCGGGATGCAGGGAGGTCCACAATGAAATCCATCCCCAAGTGTGACCATGGGCGCTCCCCGGTGGCTATGGGTTGCAGAAGGCCCAACGGAAGGTGCCGAGGGGACTTACTCTGGGCACAAACGGAGCCTGCCGCTACATATGCGGCGATGTCGGAACGTAGGGAAGGCCACCAGAACAGACGTGAAACAGCCCAGGACAGCTGATTCTTTCCAGGATGCCCCGCGGTCTTGGAGTTATGGTAGGTTCGCAACAACCGAGTGCGCAACTCCTCAGGCACAAAACATCTGCCGTTGGGTCTCCCAGAGGGAGCACCAGATTGAGCCGCCAAAATCTGCTCACCCAGGGGAGAGGTCAGGCTGGTGCGAATGGCGGCCAAGATCTGATTCGGAGGTATGACCGAAGTCGGAATCGACTCCTCCCTGGACAGCTCGGAGTACTGCCGTGATAAGGCATCCGCCCTGATGTTCTTGGAACCGGGTAGGTAGGAGACCACGTAATTAAAACGTGACAAGAACAGAGCCCATCTGGCCTGACGTGGTGTCAATCTCTTGGCCTCAGAAAGGTAGGTCAGATTCTTGTGGTCCGTCAGGATGAGGACCGGAACCACCGAACCCTCGAGCAAGTGCCTCCATTCTTTAAGGGCCTGCACGATGGCCAATAACTCCCTGTCACCAATCTGATAGTACACTCCGCGGAAGACAGTTTCCGGGAGTAAAACCCACAAGGAAGCAGAGGACCCTCTGGTGTTCTACGCTGAGACAGAAGGGCGCCTACTCCCGTCTCAGACGCGTCCACCTCGAGGACAAAGGGCAACCCAGGGTTGGGATGCGACAGAATCGGAGCCGACACAAAGGCGGACTTTAGAGCCTCAAAAGCTCGGATGGCCTCGAGCGGCCAGACCTGGGAATTACTGCCCTTCCTGGTCAGATCCGTGAGAGGCTTGGCTAGCATGGAAAAGTCCCTGATGAACTTCCGATAATAATTGGCGAAGCCCAAAAAGCGCTGCAGGGAACGAAGACCACTGGGCTGGGGCCACTGTAAGACAGCCGAAACCTTCTCAGGATCCATGGAGAACCCCTCAGCGGAAATGATGTAACCTAAGAAGGTTACCTGGGATCGGTGAAATTCGCATTTCTCAAGCTTACCGAACAGCTTGTTCTCTCGTAACCGTTGCAACACTCGTCTGACATCCAGAATGTGGGCCTCCATGGATTCAGAATATACCAAGATGTCATCCAAATAGACCACCACACACTGCTGCAACAGGTCACGGAAAACATCGTTGATGAATTCCTGAAAGACTGCGGGCGCATTGCACAACCCAAAAGGCATAACCAAGGATTCATAATGACCGGTCCTGGTGTTAAACGCGGTCTTCCACTCATCGCCCGCCTTGATCCTTACCAGGTTATATGCCGCCCTCAGGTCGAGTTTGGTAAAGACCGTGGCCCCTTTAAGGCGATCGAACAGCTCGGAAATCAAGGGTATCGGGTAAGCGTTCTTGATCGTGATGCGATTGAGACCCCTGTAATCGATGCAAGGCCTCAACTCACCGCCCTTCTTTTTCACAAAGAAAAATCCAGCCCCTGCCGGGGACGAGGATTTGCGAATGTGTCCGCGTGAAAGCGCCTCCCTCACGTACTCCTCCATGGCCTCATTCTCCGCTACCAACAGTGGATAGACTTTGCCACGAGGAGGAACGGCACCAGATTGTAACCCTATGGCACAATCGTATGGGCGGTGCGGAGGTAGGGCAACCGCGCGCACCTTATCGAATACATCCCGGTACTCCTCGTATTCAGGAGGCAACAGAGAGTCCGAGGAAGTACACAGCAACTTGACAGACCCATGGATGCAACTAGCCCCACACTGCGGTGACCACGAGAGGATCTCGGCCGATCTCCAATCGAAAGTCGGATTATGCTTCCGGAGCCAGGGGTACCCCAAGACCACCGAGTAGTGTGGAGACGAAATAACCTGGAGGCAGACCGACTCTCTGTGAACGGCACCAATGGCTATCCCCACTGGAAGGGTCTCATGAGTCACGTGTGGCGGCAGAAGGGGTCTGCCGTCTATCGCCTCAAGAGCCAGTGGGGAACCTCGAGCCTGCAGAGGAATGGAATTGGCGGCAGCGAACACATTATCAATAAACAAACCACCGGCACCAGAGTCCACCAACGCCTGGGTCGTCACCGAGCCCCCGACCCAGGAGAGGACAACAGTGATCAGTGGTTTGTCAACACGGGAAACCGGGGACGAGGAGACTCCACCCAAGATCTGCCCCCGACAGGATCTCAGGTGCGAGCGTTTCCCGGACGGTTCGGACATGCCAACCGAAAATGCCCACCGAGACCACAGTACATGCATCGGCCCTCGCGTCTCCGGAGTACCCTCTCCCCCTCGGACAGGCGAGCAAACCCCAGCTGCATGGGTTCACCCCCAGACAAGTCATCCCCAGGAGGCGTGGGAGGAGAGGGAGGCACGGGTGGGACAACAAACGTAGGCGCCAATCTGTTAGAAAACCTCCGCAGGCTCTCCTTAAAGGAAGGTCTCTCCCTGAGTCTGGTGTCAATCAAAATCAGGAAAGAAATAAGAGACTCGAGCTCCACTGGTAGGTCCTTAGCTGCAAACTCATCCTTCAAGGCATCCGAGAGACCATGAGAGAAAGCAGCGACCAGAGCCTCATTATTCCAGCCCACCTCTGCTGCCAGGGTACGAAACTCAATAGCGTATTCAGCTACGGATCGTGAACCCTGTCTGATGGACATAAGGAGCTTCGCAGCAGAGGCAGCACGAGCCGGCACATCGAATACCTTCCGAAGAGAAGCAACAAAACCGGAAAACTCGGCAACCACCGGATTGTTGTTCTCCCATAAAGGGCTGGCCCAGGCCAAGGCCTTGTCCGAGAGCAGCGAGATCAAGAAGCCCACCTTTGATCTCTCAGTGGGAAAGGCATGTGGCAGCAACTCGAAATAAATGCCCACCTGGTTAAGGAAACTTCGGCACTGAGTTGGCTCTCCCCCAAAGCGCTGTGGAAGAGGGGCAGAACCGGTCATACCCCGAAACACCGCAGGTGCAACAACAGGTGTCGGGGTAGACTCTGGCGCAACAACCGGAGCGGCAGTAGGAGCGGGCCCAGGAGCGACAACCGACCCATCGGCAACGGGAGCGAAATGAGCCGTGCGTTCAAGCAGGGTTTGCAACGCCACAGCGAACCGACCCAACAGGTGATCCTGCTGATCAAGTCTGGCAACCAGCGTGGGTAGCGAGGATGGCCCTGTACCGTCAGAATTCATGGCTTGGTCCTAATGTCACGGAACCATGAACCAGACGTACAACAAGGGATAAGTGAAAATAAGAAGGCTTTATTGAAAATAAAGCTGTAAAGCAAAAGTCAAAACGGATGGCTAAACCGAAGCAGAGTCTTTGCGAAGCCAGAGGTCAGGAACCAGAAGGGTAGTCAGACGAAGCCAGGATCAGGAACCAGCAGGGTAGTCAGACGAAGCCAGGATCAGGAACCAGCAGGGTAGTCGGACGAAACCAGGATCAGGAACCAGCAGGGTAGTCGGACGAAACCAGGATCAGGAACCAGAAGCAGCAGCAGTCTAGAAGCATGTGAACACAGGAGGACCAAGCAAGGAACTGAAGCCACAGACCTCCTATATATATGAGCTAGGCATCCAGCTCCTCCCAGTGGGAAGGTGGAGCTGCAGGGTGGGAGGCTACAAGAAACCCAGAAACCAAGATGGCCGCCAGCACATGTCAAACGAAGGAGAACAGCAAGAAGGTAAGACCATGACATGTTCACTCTCTTATACAGAGTCAGCTAGAGAGAGTGGACTTTTATGACAATATGGCCGACTGGTGGGAGGATGTCAAGGATGAGATCAGATCCCTCTTAAAGAGACTGTCAGTTATAAAGGGGAAGAGTAAGTATGGCCAGTATCTCAAGCTGCGGAAAGAATTGGAGTCACTATATTCGGCGGGAGGGGATGACCAACAAAGGATAGACCGGCTGAAATCTGAGATAAGGCAGTATCAGTACAGCAGGTATACCTCCCTGGTTCTTGAACGGGATTATGGGACCTTAGGGTCTCCTGATCCCTTTGAGAATTGCCGGGAGCGAGTGGCAAATAAATCTGTCACCGGTCTCACTGACCCCCAGGGTGTTTTGCAAGAATCTCGGGAGGGTATCCTGGGGGTGGTGAGATCTTACTATGCTGACTTGTTTCAGAGGAAGGTTTTGGATAGAGACAAGATGACCGAATTCTTGGAGGCAACTCCGCTCCCTGATACTAATGATTTGGACTTTTCTCCTTTGACAGCAGATTTGACGGTGGCGGAGGTTAAAGAGGCAATTGATAAGTTACATCTGAAGAAGGCACCAGGTCCAGATGGGATAACAGCAGAATTCTATAGGACATTCAGAGACCTCTTGGCCCCAATCCTCGTGGATGTATATACAAATTGTCTAGAAAGTCACCTGATGCCTCCATCCATGAGAGTGTCCTCGCTGATTCTGCTGTCCAAAGGTAAAGAGCCGAGTGACATCAAGAACTGGAGGCCGATTGCCCTCTTGAATGTCGACAGAAAGATTCTGGCAAAAATTCTGTTTTCTAGATTAGTTTGTCTGTCCTCAGCACTGTTGTCAGGCTGTCAGTTTGGCACAGTAGAAGGGCAGAACATCTCTGGAGCAGTCATCTCGATAAGGGAGATGTTTGAGAGATGTAAAGCCCTGAGGGGTGGGAGATATGTTGTGAGTCTTGACCAGGCTAAAGCCTTTGACAGAGTAGATCATGAGTATCCTTGGGCCACTTTGTCAAAGTACGGTATTCCGGGGCAATTCATCGATTGGCTGAAGACTCTGTATTGCGAGGCTGAGAGCTTTCCTCTGGTCAATGGTTGGCAGGGTGATACCTTCAGGGTTGAGGCAGGGGTGAGACAGGGTTGCCCACTGAGTCCGCTGCTGTATGTATTTGCCTTAGACCCATTCTTGAGGTCACTGCAGGAGTGTGGTTTTCAGGGGGTGCCAGTCCCCCATTGCCTGCCCCTGAGTGTTGTTGCCTAAGCGGATGATGTGACTCTAGTGATATCTGAGCCTCGTGAGGTGGAGATGTTGTCTGCGGCCATCAGAAGTTATTCGGAGGCCTCAGGGTCTCTGGTCAACCTTGAGAAGAGTCAAGCTCTCTGGATATCAGACAGTGATCCAGACTTTGATCTGCCACAATTTGTGAGAGCCTCCACCTATATTAAAATCCTAGGGGTCAAATTTGGGAGGAATGATAACGCCAAACTAAATTGGGAAGAGAAGTTGGAAGCCGGAAATGCAAAGGTTCAGCGATGGAAGAACTGGAGGCTGACCTATAGAGAAAGGGTTAAAATGTTGAAGACTTACCTGGTCCCTGTCTTCTTGTATGTCTCTGTCGTTTTTCCTTTGCCGGAATCTTTCTCCGCTAGGCTCTTTAGCCTCTTCTTCTAACTGTTGTGGGGGAACAGGTTGAACCTGATAAAAAGAGGGATCACCTACCTACAGAGGAGAGAGGGTGGGTTGGATATGCTGAATCCAAGGGTGTTCTTTGACTCCATGTTTCTAAAAGTTAATTTTGGTTGCCTGGACTCAGAGAACAGCTTCCTGTGGGTGAATAGTATCAGGGACTGGATAATGCCTTTTGCAGAGTCTTGGGTGCGAGGCGGCAGTCTCAAGAGGGGTCGATGGACGAGTGACTACCTCACCCAGTACCTGGACTATGGACTGAAGTGTGTGAGAAGGTGGAAGATAGAGAAGTCCTACATTGAGGGTAAGCCAAGGAAAGATCTATACGTTAGGGTCTGTAGGGCTTTCTTTTGTTCTCCACTTGTCTTGAGGGATTGTGTGACTAGCACTTTACAAGAAAGTCTGAAGCTCCTCAATGGGAAACGACTCCCCGCCAAATTATTTGACATAGCTTGGGGGTCATTACATGGAAAGCTATTTGTTAGGGGTAACTTGAAATTTTTAAGTGTTTCAGATAGGAACTGTCCTCTCGGTTGTCAGCAGGAGGAGACGATGGAGCACTTAATATCTGACTGCAGGGGTGGGAGGAGAATATGGGAAGAGGTGTCACAAAAGCTAAACATCCCATTACTGCAGTCCCTGACTTATCCTGATATAATCTATGCTGTTCCATCAAGAAATAGAAATGTAGACAGGGGGACAATGTACCTGATCATATCTGTCATAAAATATTACCATTGGCACATGAGAACCCGCGTGTCTATACACAATGAGCCATTCCACCACACCACAGCCGTAAGCCAAATAATGTCTGAGCTCCAGTGGGTTAAGTCATTAGAGATAAAGAGTAACCCGAATAATTGGAAATTATGGAGAAATGTGTCTTTGGTTTAAAACAGAAAATATGATGTTATTTTGTGTGGTTTTTTTTTTTTCTCTTCTTTTTCCTCCCCAGCAAATGTGGACTTTCTAAGTTTAATATGATTCTATAGTCATTCTAGTTGAGTAGTCATTGTGTGTACAATGCCTGTTATTTTTTGTTTTTGTAAGAATGTATTTTAATTGTATTTTTTTTGTTTGTTTTCACAATAAAAATTGCCTCCTATGTACAAGAATATAACTACAATAATACTGCTCCTATGTACAAGAATATAACTACTATAATACTGCTCCTATGTACAAGAATATAACTACTATAATACTGCTCCTATGTACAAGAATATAACTACTATAATACTGCTCCTATGTACCAGAATATAATTACTATAATACTGCTCCTATATACAAGAATATAACTACTATAATACTGCTCCTATGTACAAGAATATAACTACTATAATACTGCGTCCTATGTACAAGAATATAACTACTATAATACTGCTCCTATGTACAAGAATATAACTACTATAAAACTGCTCCTATGTACAAGAATATAACTACTATAATACTGCCTCCTATGTACAAGAATATAACTGCTATAATACTGCTCCTATGTACAAGAATATAACTACTATAATACTGCTCCTATGTACCAGAATATAATTACTATAATACTGCTCCTATGTACAAGAATATAACTACTATAATACTGCTCCTATGTACAAGAATATAACTACTATAATACTGCCTCCTATGTACAAGAATATAACTACTATAATACTGCTCCTATGTACAAGAATATAACTACTATAATACTGCCTCCTATGTACAAGAATATAACTGCTATAATATTGCTCCTATGTACAAGAATATAACTACTATAATACTGCTCCTATGTACAAGAATATAACTACTATAATACTGCTTCTATATACAAGAATATAAGTACTATAATACTGCTTCTATATACAAGAATATAAGTACTATAATACTGCTCCTGTGTACAAGAATATAACTACTATAATACTGCCTCCTATGTACAAGAATATAACTACTATAATACTGCTCCTATGTACAAGAATATAACTACTATAATACTGCTCCTATGTACAAGAATATAACTACTATAATACTGCTCCTATGTACAAGAATATAACTACTATAATACTGCCTCCTATGTACAAGAATATAACTGCTATAATATTGCTCCTATGTACAGGAATATAACTACTATAATACTGCTCCTATGTACAAGAATATAACTACTATAATACTGCCTCCTATGTACAAGAATATAACTACTATAATACTGCTCCTATGTACAAGAATATAACTACTATAATACTGCTCCTATGTACAAGAATAAAACTACTATAATACTGCTCCTATGTACAAGAATATAACTACTATAATACTGCCTCCTATGTACAAGAATATAACTGCTATAATATTGCTCCTATGTACAAGAATATAACTACTATAATACTGCTCCTATGTACAAGAATATAACTACTATAATACTGCTCCTATGTACAAGAATATAACTACTATAATACTGCCTCCTATGTACAAGAATATAACTACTATAATACTGCTCCTATGTACAAGAATATAACTACTATAATACTGCCTACTATGTACAAGAATATAACTACTATAATACTGCCTCCTACGTACAAGAATATAACTACTATAATACTGCTACTATGTACAAGAATATAACTACTATAATACTGCTCCTATGTACAAGAATATAACTACTATAATACTGCTTCTATATACAAGAATATAAGTACTATAATACTGCTTCTATATACAAGAATATAAGTACTATAATACTGCTCCTATGTACAAGAATATAACTACTATAATACTGCTCCTATGTACAAGAATATAACTACTATAATACTGCCTCCTATGTACAAGAATATAACTACTATAATACTGCTCCTATGTACAAGAATATAACTACTATAATACTGCTCCTATGTACAAGAATATAACTACTATAATACTGCTCCTATGTACAAGAATATAACTACTATAATACTGCCTCCTAGCTGTGAGGATGTGTGTTAGCGCTCTCCTGATGTCTGGAGATAGCCCAGGGAGGGGTCACCCTGAGCAGGGAACTTCCCTCAGGCAGGCCTAGCCTTTCAGGCCTACATTGGGAGAAAACTCCCATACTATTCCTAAAGTGGAGGCAAATCCCAGAGTTCCCAGTGAGCAGCAGAAGGAAAAGAATAGAAGTAACATTGTTGTAATGAAGAAATAAGAAGACAATAAAGTGAGTGCAGTGAAGATTGCAGCAGTGTCCAGGCCCAGCCAGCAAGGTGCAGAGGTGATGAGCACAGGCCATGCAGCAGGTGAGCAGCTACCTTCTTCTGCACACAGACAGAGATGGGCATCTCTGGAGAAACAGACTTTGCAAGAAAACCTAAAAAAGTATTTTGTGGTTTCCAGCATGGCCTGACAAGGCCGCACCAGATGTGGAAGCAATGCATCAAAGAGTTCCAAATAATCCCATGTCTGCAAACACTGCAAAGTGTGAACAAGTCTCAGCAGATGCAACTAAAGGTACAAGCAGCAAAGCTGGAAAGGGGAAGCTGCAGGAGACCAGTGAATCCAAACAGCCTGTGACCCTTCCCCGGCCAGGACAGCAGGTGAAGGAGACCACACGAGCGCCTGAGCTGCAGATGGCGGAGGAGATCCCGGCTCTGGTAAGGAGAATGGGGGGGTTAAAGCACCACAAACAACTGCTGCAGATGCAGATAGACTGTGTATATAACCTGAAAACTGCGCACCCCGATAGTAACACCTTGTACGATACCAAGCTGCACTCACTGAGCATAGAGCTGGCACAGGTGGTGAAGGAGATGGACTGTGTCCTGGAGAGGATGGGCCTCCAGCCGAGTCCTACAGAAACCAGGAACGTTTCTCACAGCAGAGACAGAACAGTGACTCTGGATCACGCTCCTCTAGAGCAGAATCAGGGTCCATGTCCCCAGATGAGCTCAGGTGTGTGATACAACCAATACTGAAGCCTGCAAGTTTCTCTTTCCAGAAGGGAGGTGGTCAAGAGCAGCCGCAAACACCTTCAGCTGTCCCTGAGCAAGACCATGGATCTGTGGCACCACAAGTCCCAGCAGAGACAGTCCAACAGCAGGACAGTGGACATTCATCCATGGGTCAGGGTGATGCGGAGACGCAGGAGAGCTCTGTTACTGGGGCACAGATCGGGGACAGTGATAATGTACCTGAGGGGTCGGGGGCTGGTGATAATGTACAGTCTGTGTGGGATATGCAGCCATCTGAGAAGGACATAGAGGTGGACGGGGGTCAGGAATGTGTACAGAAGGATGTCAGGAATTTCCCCCCCTTAACAAAATCCACACCGGATGAGATGCAGACATGCACCCCAATACTCAGGGAAGTGAAGCCCCATCATGATCCTTCCAGAAACGCCTGGAGCCGTGGCGCTCTCTCCTTCACCTCCAGTGCAGGCTATACTTATATTCTTGTACATAGGAGCAGTATTATAGTACTTATATTCTTGTACATAGGAGCAGTATTATAGTAGTTATATCCTTGTACATAGGAGCAGTATTATAGTAGTTATAGTCTTGTACATAGGAGGCAGTATTATAGTAGTTATATTCCTGTACATAGGAGCAGTATTATAGTAGTTATATTCTTGTACATAGGAGCAGTATTATAGTAGTTATATTCTTGTACATAGGAGCAGTATTATAGTAGTTATATTCTTGTACATAGGAGCAGTATTATAGTAGTTATATTCTTGTACATAGGAGCAGTATTATAGTAGTTACATTCCTGTACATGGGAGGCAGTATTATAGTAGTTATATTCTTGTACATAGGAGCAGTATTATAGTAGTTATATCCTTGTACATAGGAGCAGTATTATAGTAGTTATATTCTTGTACATAGGAATCAGTATTACAGTAGTTATATTCTTGTACATAGGAGGCAGTATTATAGTAGTTATATTCTTGTACATAGGAGGCAGTATTATAGTAGTCACATTCCTGTACATAGGAGCAGTATTATAGTAGTTATATTCTTGTACATAGGAGCAGTATTATAGTAGTTATATTCTTGTACATAGGAGCAGTATTATAGTAGTTATATTCTTGTACATAGGAGGCAGTATTATAGTAGTTATATTCTTGTACATAGGAGGCAGTATTATAGTAGTTATATTCTTGTACATAGGAGCAGTATTATAGTAGTTATATTCTTGTACATAGGAGCAGTATTATAGTAGTTATATTCTTGTACATAGGAGCAGTATTATAGTAGTTATATTCTTATACATAGGAGCAGTATTATAGTAGTTATATTCTTATACATAGGAGCAGTATTATAGTAGATATATTCCTGTACATAGGAGGCAGTATTATAGTAGTTATATCCTTGTACATAGGAGCAGTATTATAGTAGTTATATTCTTGTACATAGGAGCAGTATTATAGTAGTTATAATCTCTTACATAGGAGGTAGTATTATAGTAGTTATATCCTTGTACATAGGAGCAGTATTATAGTAGTTATATTCTTGTACATAGGAGCAGTATTATAGTAGTTATAATCTCTTACATAGGAGGTAGTATTATAGTAGTTATATCCTTGTACATAGGAGCAGTATTATAGTAGTTATATTCTTGTGCATAGGAGCAGTATTATAGTAGTAATATTCTTGTACATAGGAGGCAGTATTATAGTAGTTATATTCTTGTACATAGGAGGCAGTATTATAGTAGTTATATTCTTGTACATAGGAGCAGTATTATAGTAGTTATATTCTTGTACATAGGAGCAGTATTATAGTAGTTATATTCTTGTACATAGGAGGCAGTATTATAGTAGTTATATTCTTGTACATAGGAGCAGTATTATAGTAGTTATATTCTTGTACATAGGAGCAGTATAATAGTAGTTATATTCTTGTACATAGGAGCAGTATTATAGTATTTATATCCTTGTACATAGGAGCAGTATTATAGTAGTTATATTCTTGTGCATAGGAGCAGTATTATAGTAGTTATATCCTTGTACATAGGAGCAGTATTATAGTAGTTATATCCTTGTACATAGGAGCAGTATTATAGTAGTTATATTCTTGTGCATAGGAGCAGTATTATAGTAGTTATATTCTTGTACATAGGAGCAGTATTATAGTAGTTATATTCTTGTACATAGGAGCAGTATTATAGTAGTTATATTCTTGTACATAGGAGCAGTATAATAGTAGTTACATTCCTGTACATAGGAGCAGTATTATAGTAGTTACATTCCTGTACATAGGAGGCAGTATTACAGTAGTTATATTCTTGTATATAGGAGGCAGTATTATAGTAGTTTTATTTTTGTACATAGGAGCAGTATTATAGTAGTTATATTCTTGAACATAGGAGGCAGTATTATAGTAGCTATATTCTTGCACATAGGAGCAGTATTATAGTAGTTATATTCTTGAACATAGGAGGCAGTATTATAGTAGCTATATTCTTGCACATAGGAGCACGCTTCGGTTTTTGTCAGCATGATTTCTGAAGAAAAGTGAGGTTCATTTGTGAAGCCAGGACAGCTGTCCCTGATTTCTCTCTTGCACTACCCCTGCCTACAAGCAGAGCACTCACCCCGAAAGGGCGACCCCACTTCTTGGTCGCTAGGCACGCAGAATACCCTATGTATGCCAGGCTTCTACTTTTCCGGATCCCAAGTTGCGTCCCAAAGTGTTTCTCCAATGCCTTGGTTCCTCAGGGCACCTTAGAGTAAAGGGGTTCTCCGGGAATTAAGAAAATGAAAATACCTAAATATACTTTATTATAAATATATTCTCAAATATCTTTAATTAGTAATAATGGTTCATTATGTCTAAGGAACAATCATTTCGAGAAATAAAATGGCTGCCTTTGATGTAGGAATAGGTGCAGCTGTGTGCTAACCCTTTGGTTACTTTTATACCCCCCTGGGTTCTCCCCAAACTTTTCTCCAATGTGGTCCTCCACGCTGGAGCGCGCGCTATATGACTATTCCCCTTCTCTCCTGACCTGTAGCAAGCCTCTGATTCCCGTGTCTCCTACGCTCTGCCCATTTAATAAATATCCTTTATATTGTTATTTTGGAAATGGGCTTAAGTGCATATCACAGGGAGGGGCATTTTTATATAAAAAAATAAAAAATCATTAGTTACACCACCACTTCTTAACATAGATATCCTATGTGGTATCATGAAGTCCCTATACAATCTTGGATGCTCACTATGGGACATCACTTCAAGATAATTCAAAAGGACAAATTCCTGCCCGATATTACCAGCCTTCTGTATATACGAATCCTAAATTTAACCATGAAATGGTTCATATGAAACAACCAAATGTTAACTGTTCATTAAGGCCTATTGGGTTCACAGTTTTAAGCCTGTGAATCCACTGGGCCTCTTTCTGTAGTATATGTCTGTCCCAATCCCCCTTCATTGGTGACTGGCGTACCACTTCCACTACGTGGAATTTCAGGCAGTCCGGTTTCCCGTCATGAAATTCTGAGACATTTCTCGAAACGCCAGTGCCTCTCCTATGAGTAATATCCCCTAGGTCAGGGGTACTCAACTGGCGGACCGCGGTCCAAATACGGACCGCGGCCGCCAGTTGTCCGGACCCCGGCCATCCTTCAGAGCGCTGCTCCTCTCCTGCACACTGTACCGTGCAGGAGGAGGAGCTTACCGGCGCACTTCCGCCTGTCCCACAGCGCAGTGAGACAGGGCTTCCTCCACATGTAGCGCTCCTCCTCCTGCACACTCTGGCAGCTCTGCTCAATACAGCGGCGGCACAGGAGCTGATCGTTCTCAGCAGCGGAGGAGGAGTCTCTCCCTCCCCCCTGCCCCCGCCGCTGCCAATAAGAAGAGGCAGGAGGAGGAGGGGAGGGGCTGTGGCCACTGCGCCACCAATGAAGAAAACTGACCTGTAATACAAATACAGGAGGCGGGTGCTGGAATCAAATAGCCGGCACCCGACCTCTGTGACAGGGAGCTGCGATCAGCTGCAGTTGAGTTAACCCTTCAGGTGCGGTACCTGAGGGGTTAATTGTAGCTGATCGCAGCCCCCTGTCACAAAGGTCGGGTGCCGGCTATTTGATTCTGGCACCCGCCTCCTGTATTTGTATAAGAAACGTTGGTGGCACAGTGCGCCGCCCCCCCTAGTATAAGAAACATTGGTGGCGCAGTGCGCCCCCCCCCCCTTCCCCATTATAATAAACATTGGTGGCTCAGTGGGAAGTGCCAATGAGGGTTAAAAATAATAAAAGAAAATTAATTCACCTCCTCCAGTTCATCGCGTAACTGCCGGTCTCCAGTTCTTACTTCTTTCTTCAGGACCTGTGGTGACGTCACTGAGCTCATCACATGGCCCATTACCATGGTGATGGATCATGTGATGAGCTCAGTGATGTCACCACAGGTCCTGAAGAAAGAAGTAAGAACTGGAGACCGGCAGTTACGCGATCAACTGGAGGAGGTGATTAAATTATTTTTTAACCCTCATTGGCACTGCCCACTGCGCCACCAATGTTTATTATACTGGGGTGATGGGGGGGCGCACTGCGCCACCAATGTTTATTATATTGGGGGGCACACTGCGCCACCAATATTTATTATATTGGGGGGCACACTGCGCCACCAATGTTTATTATATTGAGGGGGGGCGCACTGTGCCACCAATGTTTATTATACTGGGGTGATGGGGGGGCACACTGCGCCAGCAATGTTTATTATACTGGGGTGATGGGGGGGCACACTGCGCCAGCAATGTTTATTATACTGGGGTGATGGGGGGGCACACTGCGCCACCAATGTTTATTATACTGGGGTGATGGGGGGGGCACACTGCGCCACCAATGTTTATTATTTTGAGGGGGGGCGCACTGTGCCACCAATGTTTATTGTGATGGGGGGGCACACTGCGCCACCAATGTTTATTATTTTGAGGGGGGGCGCACTGTGCCACCAATGTTTATTATATTGGGGGGCACACTGCGCCACCAATGTTTATTATATTGAGGGGGGGCGCACTGCGCCACCAATGTTTATTATACTGGGGTGATGGGGGGGCGCACTGCGCCACCAATGTTTATTATATTGAGGGGGGGCGCACTGCGCCACCAATGTTTATTGTGATGGGGGAGCACACTGCGCCACCAATGTTTATTATACTGGGGTGATGGGGGGGCGCACTGCGCCACCAATGTTTATTATATTGGGGGACACACTGCGCCACCAATGTTTATTATATTGAGGGGGGGGCGCACTGTGCCACCAATGTTTATTATACTGGGGTGATGGGGGGGCACACTGCGCCAGCAATGTTTATTATACTGGGGTGATGGGGGGGCACACTGCGCCACCAATGTTTATTATACTGGGGTGATGGGGGGGCACACTGCGCCACCAATGTTTATTATTTTGAGGGGGGGCGCACTGTGCCACCAATGTTTATTGTGATGGGGGGGCACACTGCGCCACCAATGTTTATTATTTTGAGGGGGGGCGCACTGTGCCACCAATGTTTATTATATTGGGGGGCACACTGCGCCACCAATGTTTATTATATTGAGGGGGGGCGCACTGCGCCACCAATGTTTATTATACTGGGGTGATGGGGGGGCGCACTGCGCCACCAATGTTTATTATATTGAGGGGGGGCGCACTGCGCCACCAATGTTTATTGTGATGGGGGAGCACACTGCGCCACCAATGTTTATTATACTGGGGTGATGGGGGGGCGCACTGCGCCACCAATGTTTATTATATTGGGGGACACACTGCGCCACCAATGTTTATTATATTGAGGGGGGGGCGCACTGTGCCACCAATGTTTATTATACTGGGGTGATGGGGGGGCACACTGCGCCAGCAATGTTTATTATACTGGGGTGATGGGGGGGCACACTGCGCCACCAATGTTTATTATACTGGGGTGATGGGGGGGCACACTGCGCCACCAATGTTTATTATTTTGAGGGGGGGCGCACTGTGCCACCAATGTTTATTGTGATGGGGGGGCACACTGCGCCACCAATGTTTATTATTTTGAGGGGGGGCGCACTGTGCCACCAATGTTTATTATATTGGGGGGCACACTGCGCCACCAATGTTTATTATATTGAGGGGGGGCGCACTGCGCCACCAATGTTTATTATACTGGGGTGATGGGGGGGCGCACTGCGCCACCAATGTTTATTATATTGAGGGGGGGCGCACTGCGCCGCCAATGTTTATTGTGATGGGGGGGTGCACTGCGCCACCAATGTTTATTATACTGGGGTGATGGGGGGGCGCACTGCGCCACCAATGTCTATTATATTGAGGGGGGCGCACTGCGCCACCAATGTTTATTGTGATGGGGGAGCACACTGCGCCACCAATGTTTATTATACTGGGGTGATGGGGGGGCGCACTGCGCCACCAATGTTTATTGTGATGGGGGGGTGCACTGTGCCACCAATGTTTATTATACTGGGGTGATGGGGGGGCGCACTGCGCCACCAATGTTTATTGTGATGGGGGAGAACACTGCGCCACCAATGTTTATTATACTGGGGTGATGGGGGGGCGCACTGCGCCACCAATGTTTATTGTGATGGGGGAGCACACTGCGCCACCAATGTTTATTATACTGGGGTGATGGGGGGGCGCACTGCGCCACCAATGTTTATTATATTGGGGGACACACTGCGCCACCAATGTTTATTATATTGAGGGGGGGGCGCACTGTGCCACCAATGTTTATTATACTGGGGTGATGGGGGGGCACACTGCACCAGCAATGTTTATTATACTGGGGTGATGGGGGGGCACACTGCGCCACCAATGTTTATTATACTGGGGTGATGGGGGGGCACACTGCGCCACCAATGTTTATTATTTTGAGGGGGGGCGCACTGTGCCACCAATGTTTATTGTGATGGGGGGGCACACTGCGCCACCAATGTTTATTATTTTGAGGGGGGGCGCACTGTGCCACCAATGTTTATTATATTGGGGGGCACACTGCGCCACCAATGTTTATTATATTGAGGGGGGGCGCACTGCGCCACCAATGTTTATTATACTGGGGTGATGGGGGGGCGCACTGCGCCACCAATGTTTATTATATTGAGGGGGGGCGCACTGCGCCGCCAATGTTTATTGTGATGGGGGGGTGCACTGCGCCACCAATGTTTATTATACTGGGGTGATGGGGGGGCGCACTGCGCCACCAATGTCTATTATATTGAGGGGGGCGCACTGCGCCACCAATGTTTATTGTGATGGGGGAGCACACTGCGCCACCAATGTTTATTATACTGGGGTGATGGGGGGGCGCACTGCGCCACCAATGTTTATTGTGATGGGGGGGTGCACTGCGCCACCAATGTTTATTATACTGGGGTGATGGGGGGGCGCACTGCGCCACCAATGTTTATTGTGATGGGGGAGAACACTGCGCCACCAATGTTTATTATACTGGGGTGATGGGGGGGCGCACTGCGCCACCAATGTTTATTATACTGGGGTGATGGGGGGGCGCACTGCGCCACCAATGTTTATTATTTTGAGGGGGGGCGCACTGCGCCACCAATGTTTATTATATTGGGGGGGCCGCCAGACGAAAAAGTCGGACATGTAGTACTTTTAGTCTGGCGGCCTCTCACCGTGCTGCGCCGTAGCTCTGCCCTCATCCCCATTATAGTCGATGGGCACAGAGCAGCGGCACGGCGAAGTAGTGGCAAGATGGATCTGACGGGGTGAGCAGCCTGTCGGATCCGTCCTGCTGCAAGTGTGAAAGTACCCTTACTAATGAGCGCTTCCATCATGGAACGCCCATTAGTACAGCCTTTACCTCCACCGCTACTTGTGCTAGTAAAAAAAAATATATATTACGCCGGTACCTCCACCTCCATTTGCTGACGCTGTGGAGAACACTCCCTGCTGACTAGAAGCTCAGGACAGGACCTACAAGACGTCATCACGTTAGAGCACCGGTCCTGAGCGCGCAGTCAGCAGCGAATGTTCACCGCAGCCAGGTGAATGCAAATTATTTTTTTTTTTTTGCAAAAGCAGAGAAGGGGGGCAATACTCTTACTGGGGGCACTAATGGGGACATTATTCTTACTGGGGCACTAATGTGGCCATTACTAATTCTGGGACTTACCCGGGGCGCTCCACTATAACGTCAGAGCGCCCCACGCGCATGTATCACATGATCGCATGGCATCTTTACTGTTGGCGTTCAGCTCGGACCTTCACCTGACTGCAGACCAAGGTATGTGGACCTTTAATAAAACTAGTTGAGTACCCCTGCCCTAGGTGATCTCCAACTCTTCTTCTCAACTCCTTTTTGTTTTTTCCCACATAGTTTAAATGGCAGATACAGGTGCACATATAGACTACACCATGAGATCTACAGTTAGCGAAGTCCCTCATTGAGTAGTCTTTTCCAGTGGTAACACTGGTAAAAAATTTGGACTTTAAAATGTATGGACAAGCAATACAACCCCCGCAGCTGTAAATTCCCAGTGGCTTGTGATCTAACCAGGTGTTTTCCGGTCTGGGTCTCTGATACATACTGTGCACCACTCTGTCTCTTAGAGAAGTGGGGTCGTCCCTTTCGGGGCGAGTGCTCTGCTTGTAGGCAGGGGTAGTGCAAGGGAGAAATCAGGGACAGCTGACCTGGCTTCACAAATGAACACCACTTTTCTTCAGAAATCATGCTGAAATTAGAAAACCTGCCGATGAGCAAAGAAAAGAGATGCATGAAAAGGAATCTACATTTGTCTCCTTACTTTGATCATGGTGTACAACTAAGTAAAGAAGCCCCACTGGTTATCCACTGGCTTTTTATATATATTTGCGTAGTTATGTTTATGTGGTTTTAATAGTATCATTAAAGGTTACATCTTAGAATAGGGGCACAATTTCTTGTATGTATTGTTTACTTAGTAGCAGGACACATACGGGATATACAGTGGCATCTCATCATGTGTGACTCTCCTGGCCTAGCCTGACAACTGTTGTCTGTGAGCCTCCTAAAAAATGCGCTAGGAGACCCAGGGTATAGGGTCTCTGCAAGTCCCACTTCAGCCGAACAAGCCTACTTTGGCTTCTAGTTCTCCGACACTCGACCAATGAACAGTATATCCATAACTCTATAAGTGGACCACCCTTGCTTGATACCATAACATACCTTTTTCATACATTCCTCTGTGCCCCTCCCATGAATGTTGTGGTGAAGCATTTTGGAGGTCATGCTGAAGCCTACATCAGTGTCACACACTTTCTGGGTCTATGATCACATGGGCAACTCCTCCTGTTAGATGACAGTCAAGAACCATTCTGTCAATCAGGAAAAATGTGACCTTTGCCAAATGCTGTGGCCCACCAATCCAGCAACCAATTGACAAAGATTTACAATCATCACAATATAGCAAATACCCAGTATAACAGGTGCGCACCTTTATTCCCTTGGGCCACACTCTAGTTCTGGGGCTCTCTGCCTAGTGGTAGTGGAGGTGCCTTTGATGTTGGGGGTGCAAGGTAGGAGTTCCATGGATGGGCCATATAATGCACACTATGGCTATGTGGACAGCGGTGAAGTGTAGTAATGAGACTGGCTTTAGTTCAAGAAGTTCACTGTACTTTACTAAGCAGTTGGTAAATGGTTCACACAGACACTGAATACATTAAAGGGGTTATCCCATGGTCAATGTGAAGAAAATTAAAATCAACATATAGTACACGACAATCTTTTTACAGCAAGGCAAGATCCAGCCCTGTACCTCACATGGATCAGAGGTTTGAGCCATGCATTGCTCTGCAATTTTCAGCAGCAGACACATGTGCGTCCATCTCAGTGAAGTAGACAGAGACATTAGAATAAGAACAAGCAGCAGGCTGAACTATACAGAGATTTAAATGAATAACTCAGTGGATATATAAAAAAAGTATTCAGATCCAAGCGCTGGTTTGAGAACTGTAAAAATGTAGAATATTTTTTTGTGGGACAACCCCTTTAAAGCGCAGTCTTTACAGTTGACAGGTTAGGTTGAGAATTTGGCATGGGGGGACGTTTCAATTTTTGCCACAGGCAGCAGACAGGCTAGGTGCACCCCTTCCCCTTGCCGTAAAGCACTGAGGGAAGGTAGTGGGGTACCCAAGCTGAACTCTTGCACCAGGGCCCATGGGCCTTTAGCTACGCCCCTGCTTCCAACTGAGATTTTTCAGCAGGATAACACTCAGCCACACACAGCAAGGATTTTCCAGGAAGGTCTTATCCAGAATACACCTCCTTGACTGCTCTGTCACCAGATTTATCACCAATCCAGCATTTTTGGAACCAACTGGGATGCCAGCTTCAGCAACCTTAGAGTGTGCAGGATCTACAGGCCCAGCTGTGACATCTGTGAGCAAATGTGCTGCAGCATACTATAAGGAACCTGTATGTCTCCATGCCCATCTTATCTTTTATCCAGGCTAGAGGCCATATCTCATTCTGTATCCAAGCTAGAGGTCATATCTCATCTTCTACTCAGTTTAGAGGCCGTATCTTATCTTGTATCTAGGAAAGTGTCCATATCTCATCTTGTATTCAGGCTAGAGGCCATATCTCATCTTGCATCCAGGATAGAGGCCGTATCTCATCTTGTATGCAGGCTAGAGGTTGTATCTCATCCTATATCCAGACTAGAGGCTGTGTCTTATCCTTTATCCAGGCTACAGGCAGTAGATCATGTTGTATCCATCCAGACTAGAGGCCTTATCTGATCTTGTATCCAGGCTAGAGGCCGTATCTCATCTTGTATCCAGGCTACAGGCCATACCTTATTTTGTATCCAGGCTAGAGGCCATACCTTATTTTATATCCAGGCTAGAGGCTGTATCTCATCATGCATTCAGGTTAGAGGCATATCTCATTTTGTATCCAGTCTAGAGGCCAGATTTCATCTTCTTTGCAGAGTAAAGGCTGTATCTCATCTTGTATCCAGGCTAGAGATCGTATCTAATCTTGTATCCAGGTTAGAGGCTGTATCTAATCTTGTAACCAGGCTACATAATGTATCTTATCTGGTATACAGATTAGAGGCCATTTCTCATCTTGCATCCATGCTACAGACCGCCCAACAGGGTCCTAGAGCCTCTTTTCAGGTGTACAGTTTTCCCAAATACACTTCTCCTCTCACTCTAATATTGTAATCACTTACATACATTCAGGTCCATAAATATTGGGACATGGACACAATACAAAAATTTTTGGGTCTATACACCACCACAATGGATCTGAAATGAAACGAACAAGACCTGCTTTACCTGCAGACTGTCAGCTGTAATTTGAGGGTATTTAAATCCAAATCAGGTGAACGGTGCAGGAATTACAATAGTTTGCATATGTGCCTCCCACTTGTTAAGGGACCAAAAGTAATGGGACAGAATAATAATCATAAATCAAACTTTCACTTTTTAATACTTGGTTGCAAATCCTTTGCAGTCAATTACAGCCTGAAGTCTGGAACGCATAGACATCACCAGACGCTGGGTTTCATCCCTGGTGATGCTCTGCCAGGCCTCTACTGCAACTATCTTCAATTCCTGCTTGTTCTTGGGGCATTTTCCCTTCAGTTTTGTCTTCAGCAAGTGAAATGCATGCTCAATCGGATTCAGATCCGGGGATTGATAACATTCCACTTCTTTCCCTTAAAAAACTCTTTGGTTGCTTTTGCAGTATGCTTTGGGTCATTGTCCATCTGCACTGTGAAGCGCCGTCTAATGAGTTCTGAAGCATTTGGCTGAATATGAGCAGATAATATTGTCCGAAACACTTCAGAATCCATCCTGCTGCTTTTGTCAGCAGTCACATCATCAATAAATACAAGAAAACCAGTTCTATTGGCAGCCATACATGCCCACGCCATGACACTACCACCACCATGCTTCACTGATGAGGTGGTATGCTTAGGATCATGAGCAGTTCCTTTTCTTCTCCATCACTCTGGTACAAGTTGATCTTGGTCTCATCTGTCCATAGGATGTTGTTCCAGAACTGTGAAGGCTTTTTTAGATGTCGTTTGGCAAACTCTAATCTGGCCTTCCTGTTTTTGAGGCTCACCAATGGTTTACATCTTGTGGTGAACCCTCTATATTCACTCTGGTGAATTCTTCTCTTGATTGTTGACTTTGACACACATACACCTACCTCCTGGAGAGTGTTCTTGATCTGGCCAACTGTTGTGAAGGGTGTTTTCTTCACCAGGGAAAGAATTATTCGGTCATCCACCACAGTTGTTTTCCGTGGTCTTCTCGGTCTTTTGGTGTTGCTGAGCTCACCGGTGCGTTCCTTCTTTTTAAGAATGTTCCAAACAGTTGTTTTGGCCACGCCTAATGTTTTTGCTATCTCCCTGATGGCTTTGTTTAGTTTTTCAGCCTAATGATCGCTTGCTTCACTGATAGTGACAGCTCTTTGGATCTCATCTTGAGAGTTGACAGCAACAGATTCCAAATGCAAATAGCAGACTGGAAATTAACTCTGAACCTTTTATCTGCTCATTGTAATTGGGATAATGGGATAATGAGGAAATAACACACACCTGGCCATGGAACAGCTGAGAAGCCAATTGTCCCATTACTTTTGGTCCCTTAACAAGTGGGAGGCACATATGCAAACTGTTGTAATTCCTGCACTGTTCACCTGATTTGGATGTAAATCCCCTCAAATTAAAGCTGACAGTCTGCAGGTAAAGCACATCTTGTTCGTTTCATTTCAAATTCATTGTGGTGGTGTATAGAGCCAAAAATGCTAGAATTGTGTCGATGTCCCAATATTTATGGACCTGACTGTATATCATCAATACATTCACGTAGAAAGATTCAGCTTGACAACTCCTTGCAGTATTTTTTTGTCAATGAGTGTAATATGAATGCCCCTGTGACAAGACCAATCTCGCCACATTGCATTGGAGAAGCCTGGTTGCCCGCCTGCTTCCTTTAGACTATGGCCCCATGTTGAAATGCTTGATTTTCCCCTGCAAAGACATGAAAGCCGGGTCATTTGGTACTTGCCCTATTTGCACAGTGATACCCCAGATAGCTATGCCATGGAGCCCATTCAGATAACGAAAGACTATGTGAAAGAATTTGGCTCCATGGCAATTGAACTATATGTATGTGATCTGAGCTCCATTCAGTAATAATGTGCGCTCAGATCCAAGCTATCTGGGGATATGTTAAATGTCTATGCTTACTGTAATGGTTGTAACATTGTATATTTGAATAGTGATTTCTGTCCTGTTGTCCCCATGTGTATAAGGGCGATTTCCCTTTGTCCTGAGAGATAATTGAATTACTCCTCAGTTGTCTCCAGGGCAGAGAGGAGGAAACCAGGATGCATTGTGGGGATGTATTGTGTCTGTGTGTCCTGAATTGCTGCCTCTGTCATTGGAGATAAATTGGATTACTTCCCAATTATCTCCAGGACAGAAGACTCTGTGGAAACTGGTTTGGGCCGGAAAACCATGCTTCCTTTGGTCAGAAAGGACTTCGATCTAACTTTTGACCCACTGGACTAAGTTGTATGATTTTGACTTATGTTTGTATTTGGAGTATGCCGATTCTGTAAATGTAAGTTTTATGTGAATGTGATGCATACTTTTAAAGTTATGAATATTGTGTAAAACTGTGTATTTTCCTGCCTGTGATAATAACATTAACCCATTGTGTAAGGTAATTGTATCACAGGCAGAGGGGAGGATTTTGTGTGGGAGTGTCTGAGTGTATTGTACGTGGTTACTGGTTGTTTTACAAAACCCTGTGGGTGGTACTAATGTGTAAGAATGTGTATATAAGAACAATAAACCCACAGCTCTGGCTGACCACTGCTTGACCCTCAACACGGCGCCTTGTCTTGTTCTTGGGGGGATTTATTGTATGCTGTTCCAGTTCGACTGCTAGGAGTGTAAACCTTTCATATGTTTTTTCTATTCGGCTGTATGCAGCATTCATATGGTTTCCAGTTCGGGAGAGGGGCGTCTTTAGTAGCTGCCTCCGCATCTGCAAAGGGAATATCTCTTAAACGGCTTTTACCCCTTTTTATGCCGGTGTGTCGTTACAGCCCCTATAAACAAAACTTCTGGAGGTGGATACCCTCATACAGTCTGATGGTGCATGCCGCAAATATATATTTTTGATTTGTATAAAATCATCTTTGGCTTCATATGAAGCATACAGAGATCCAGGGGAGGGCTCTCTGAAAGCTTTAATATGATTCCATACAAAACAGCGCTATACTACAGCCACGTCCCCCAAATCCGATGAGCAGCAGCTACATTTTGAATAATACCAAGTCCTTTGCTGTTTTCCAGGACTTAATGGTCGAGGTCATTGTTCCTTGTCTTTTAGATCCAACATTTGAAACATCTCATAATCATGTTGCCTTTTCCTTGAACAATCCAATGATTTGATCTTTTGTCAGTCAAATTACAGTAAATTAAACACGGAGATGTTTTGTGACCCCACAATTATTCCAGTCCTGTCTATTCAGCCTTAGTGATTATGCTTTCCTCTTTACAATACATGGAAAATTCTGCTGCTGTGTGATACCATCTGTATCCAGACTTACAGGTCTTCAAACCGTCTAACCTGATAATGTACAGTGTTTGTATTCATCATCCAGATATACCAAGCATTAATGCATGCCATCTCTCTCCACGCTTGTCCTGCCTCATGCATTCATTGGTCACTATGTCCAATGAATAACTGAAATAATTAGTAAATTAGTAAAGTGGTTGCTAATTAAATATGGAGAGCTTGCCTGAAAACTTGAGCTTGTGAGACGCATGCGACAAATCTAATACATTTTTACCATTGAACCTCCTCATGTCCTCTACAACTATTCCTCATGAATTTATCTTTACTATCATTCTTGTATGCAAGAACAGCCATATAGGACATTGAATGGGTACCCTCCTGCCCCTTGTTCCCGGACAGTAAATAGTATATAAGCTACATCCCTGGAGGTCTAAGGTAGCTAAGTGATTAATGGTAGCCTCCCTAGGGCAGAGAAGGAGTTAATGATGGCATTCGTGATGGTCTAGAACAGTCAAATTTTAGTAATAACATCCTGATGGTCTAGGGGTCATTAAAGAGGTCAAATGCTTGTGAAGCTTACTGGAAATTCATTTGGTATGATAAGATTTAAAATGATCGGCATACATTCACCAAACTGCATGAATCAATAGTACAGGTGATAAGAAACTTTGTAATACATCTTAGAGGGCGGCATGTCTGTGTATGTGTCACAGACATTCCCGCGACAGGTGGCAGATCGGTGAGACTGGCAACACGTGGTTTGATCTGACAGGTTTCCCTGTGGATCAATAGACGTCTGCGTTATTTCTGGTTTGGCCACACCCCTTGTCTCAGGTGTTGCTAATATGGTCATTTAACCTTCTTTATTTATAGTTGCTTCTCCCACAGCGCTGTGTGGTTTATAGCTTCAGTTTTGGATTGCTGGTGTTTGGATCTCAGCAGAGTTGCTGGTGCTACATTGCTCCTTTGAAGTTAAGTCTTTACTTTCCCTTTTGCATTTTGTTTGGGTTCTGTGTGTTGCATTTTCCTATTTTTTGTTTATATTAGGCCTGAGTGAGACTCCTGTTCGTCCTTCCTTTTGGAGGAACAGGTAGTCTTGTCCCTGCCATTAGTACCAGGGTCCTATAGGGCTAGATAGGACTCTATGTATTCCTGTGTATGAACACACCTACCTCTGGGGTCTGTTCAGACTGATAGTTAGTCAGGATTTTGGTTAGGGTTTTACTAGGAAGTGTCCAACTTCCTTCCTTAGTTCTCAGGCCTGATTCCTGTTCCCCCCTTCCCTCTTGCTCGGTGTGGTGTTTCCCTCCCACATCAGAGCGTGACAGTATGTCTCTCTGCACTTTCTGTCCACTGCTCCCCTCTCCATAAACTTCTAAAGGCAGCATATCTCTGTATGTATCTCATCAGTTTCCTGCGCCTTCTCTTAACTCAACCTTTTCTGCAAACTTCTATGAGCAGCATGTATGACTCTCTGCACTTTTTCACTTGCCACCCTGCATAAACCTTTCAAGGGGTTTCTGACTTTTTTTTATCTGATCAGTGGGGGTCCAACAGCCGGGACCTCTTTGAGGAGGCTGTGGTGCTCCTGTGAGCTCTGTGGCCTTCTCACAGCTTTCCCTAGGTCAGTGATGTCACATTCAGGGCTGTCTTTAATATTGATTGGACCCTGGGTAAGAGGGAGAACACAAGTGCCGCTGCCGCATTCATGGGTCCATACTTTATAAAATAAGTAGCAGGACATGTAGGGAATACATGGGGGATGTCCCTGCACTTACTATTATTTCTAGACGCCGCTCCGTTGCGCCGCTGTGGCGCCCCGTTACATTCTCCCGCGCTGTATGCTACGTAACAGCATCGGAACACCAGGGAGGAGACATCAGCTTTTCTCCTTGGGTGTTCCTTCTCCCTGGCTGTAGAGCTGTCCAATCACAGCGCAGAACGTCCCAGCCAAGGAGAAGGTGAGTTTTTTTTCTTCCTGACGTTCTGCGCTGCGATTGGTCAGAGCTACAGCCAGGAAGAATGAACAACCACAGAGAAAAGCTGATGTCTCCTCCCTGATGTTCCGATGCTGTTACTTAGCATACAGCAGGGGAGAATGTAATGGGGGCCACAGCGGCGCAATGGAGCGGCGCCCAGAAATAATAGTAAGTGCAGGGTCATCCCACATGTATGTCCTACATGTCCTGCTACTTAGTTAATAAAGTATGGACCCATGAAAGGTCCTCCAGTGACCAGCAGGGCTCAAGAGGCAGCTGACTTGGAGCAACTTGGCCAAGGGCAGCTGCCCCTTTTGCCCCGCATTAAAGACGGCCCTGGTCACATTCTTTGGTCAAGTGAATGAGGCTGCGCTGAGAAACCAAGCACAACCACTATACAATGTACAGATTAATCCATTCTTGATCGGTCTCTGTTAGCCAGTGTAGCGCATTATCTCTTCATGAAAAACAACAAAGGCCATGAAGAGCCGTTGAAAGAGTATATTTAATGCTCCAGTCTTATGCAGAAAGTGCCTTAAGAGACCGACTCAGAATGGATACATCTGTACTGCCCTGTGCCTTGAGGCTGTGAGGATATATAGTAAAATTAAGGGCACACAGCTTTTCAGTGTTGCAAGTAAATTATTTATTCAGTTTCGCAGTAGTTTCATCCAATTGCCCAATATTTATCTTCAAGGTACAAACAGAATATTTAGACCGGACGTTTCGGTCACATCAGACCTTCATCAGCGCTAAACCATGGGTATGCTGATGCAAGGGGTCCATAATCCCATGATATCTCACATAGTAATAAATTCTTTGGAAACACAAATAGGTCCGTGGAACGTCATCTCCTATACTTCAGCATATCGGAGGCATCGGCTTGACCCTTACCACACACGCGTAACACTGGCAGAGTCGCAATACCTGCCGATAGGAGCAAGCTACAGAGGTAAGAATTAACCGTGTTACAATCCACGTGGGACACCACAACAGACACCGGGCCTCGCTCCGGACCTTGATCTGATAGATCGGCACATCTAAAAGTGAGTAAACGACGGCTATACTGCAGTGTGTGTGAACAGGACATTGCAATCTCAGCCAAGCATTGATTTATGGACATTTAGTCAATTTGGAAATACTGGCATAGTATGTATTAACATCGGGATACCGGCCCAACACAGCCCCTTTTTTACCAGTGAATGGAAATTATAATATCAGAGTAAACAGTTATATACAACCTATAGAAGTATATTTCTTCATTGATATAACGTTAAAGACTGAATCATAGCCCTGGACATTTCATATTTTGTATATAAGACATTCTTCTGAACAGTGTGCACGTTTAATTAAGCGAAATTCAGGCACATAACTATCGATTAGAGATTAGAAACTATTGTGATATTACAGCTGCTTCTATTCTGTAACCAAGCACTTGGAACAAATTACAACAGCGAATTCGGCAAGATGCCGTTTGGGCAGTATATAGAATTAGCCCAATTTGATTGCTTGATTGTACATGCATGCAACAGCGGCCTCTTAACGTCAATATCTTATCTAATCGGGTACTAGTACCCATACAAATGACTTTTTAACAATTGTTATTTTTTTTGTTTTTATTTTTATTTTCAATTTTTGTTTTTACAGTGTAATTTTATTATTTTAGCAGTATCTTCTATGCAGTTTTGGTGTAATATATGTAAGCAATAAAGAACTACATTTGGAGCGATTCTGGAGGTCTAGTGATTATAGATAAGGAGTGTTTGTCAAATAGTGACACTATCCTTTTTGCTGGTGGAAGTCTGGTTGGAAGACCGCATAACGCACAATTATAGGTGTAGATGGTGTGAATCTGGATCAGGAGTGCCTATTTTATCACACATTTGCTTATTAAACCATGTAGCAAATTTTTCAAAAGTATGCATATAGCAAACTTTAGTAGTGAAGCCGGTCATCCCTAGATGAGGATCTTGGCAGAGACAAATTGTTTTAAACTATGAAAATTATAAAATTACTTTTTAAAGAACCAATTTAAAAATAATCTCAGAACTGCGTAAAATATCAAAATCAATCACACTCACCTTACCACTTCCTGATTCCTCCCAACCCACAGGAAATTATTGCAAAGCCAATCAATGACTGAGATGAATCATTACTGCAGTCATTAATTGGCTGAGTGGTCATTTCCTGCTTCCCTAATAGGACCAGGAAGTGGAGACGAGCAGGGGACTAGATGGCATAGAAACTGGAGCAGAAAACGACCGTTGAGGTGAGTATAGCTTGTTATTTTGCATGGTTTTGAGCTATTTTCTTTTAAAAAAAGAAAATTTAATCAGCCAGACACCCCTTTAAGTGGTGGGATGCTTTTAAGAGCTATCTAGTTTTAATTATATCTTATTGCAAAAAACAAAAAAAAGTGAACCAGGACATTAGGTGCTGTGTGTATATCAGGGAGACAAATCACCCAGGAACACCCAAAGTCATATTTACAGTCAATTCCAGCCATTTGTTTTCTTCTGCTTCACATCAAAAGGGCTTCGAAGGTTCAGGACCGGAGGCATTTACTTGGATACAGCTCCAGTGGTTATGGTTTTTGGCCATCAAGAAGATGAACATGGGTTGATTGGACCCCTTGTTGATTAACACCTGTAAGTGGTTTGTTCTTTTTCATTGTAATTGGTGAGGATTGGAGGGGGCTAAAGATGGCCAGAGACATCTATCTGATAACTGGTCGACGAAATGCTCCTTCTGCCAGCAGCTGTCTCTCCTGAACCCCTATACACATGTAAGCTTGAATATTAGAGGACAGAAAGCAGCTACTAGACAGCCCCGGTGGGTGGCATATGCTAAGGGAGAGATGTTTTCTTTCCCTTGACATCTGCTTTCAGAGAAGAGTCAGGAGACTTCCACACACATTAGATGGTTGGCCGATCCCTCTGAAATCTGTGAGCCTGGCTGACATACATCTAATGTGCATGGCCAGCTCTAGGCTTGACTGTCATCAGATAACTCTGTGGAGTATTTGATGCTTGCTTGGCCACTCAGACTGCCTGACCTATCATGTCTCACACACATGAATGACTAACATCCTGGCTAACTTGATGGATCCTTATTTAGAAAGATTCTCCTAGACAGCCCCGGTGGGTGGCATATGCTGAGGGATAGATGATTTTTTTCCCTTGACATCCGCTGTTGGAGGAGGAGAGTTAAGAGACTTCCATACACATTAGATGGTTGCCTGATCCCTCTGAAATCAAGGGGCCTGGCTGACAAACATCTAATGTGCATGGCCAGCTCAAGGCTTGACTGTCATCATATAATTTTTTAGAGTATGTGAGGCTTGGCCATTCAGACTTAAACACATGAATGACTAAAAACCAAGCTAACTTTACAGATCCTTATTTAGCACTTGTTGGTGGCATATGCTGAGGGAAAGAAGTTTTCTTTCCTTTGACATCTGCTGTTGGAGGAGAGTTAGGAGACTTCCATACACATTAAATGGTTGACCGATCTCTCTGAAATCGGCGAGCCTGGCCGACATACAACTAATGTGCATGGTCAGACTTAGGCTTGACCATTATCAAAGATCCTCTTTGGAGTATTTGATGCTTGGCCATTCAGACTCACCCGACCGACTTGCCGGATTCTTATATAGCATTTACTTTATTGGCCAGAGGACAAGCAATCACTTATTATCAGCTAATGCTTTTAATCGGAGCTTCTCACACTTCCATTTCGAAGCTAATGGATGATCAAATTACATAGTAGGCCACCAATTTTTAATATATTTTAATTACAATGATTTTATTCCGTTTTTTTAAGGGCCATAAATTGTGTGAGAAATTAGCGATACGTAGACAGATGCTGCGTTAGTTACTTCTTAGCTTTTAGCCCCCCCATCATAATTTATTTTTTTTGTGTTATTTCCATTGAAAAGGTAGTTTTGCACTAAAACCGTTGTCAGTTTTGGCCATTAAGTTGTCATCTCCATTTAAAGGGCTGATTGATATGTTTGTCCTGGAGGAACAGAACAGCTGCGGCTTTGAAATCATAGACTGCCAGGGCAGACAAAGGACAAGACTGAAGCTGACAAGAAGCTAATATTGTTTAAGCAACACGATGTTTTCATTACATTCATTAGGCCTGCCTAATGGAAAAGCAAATTGACACTCATTGCAGGGGGAAAGAAATTAAAACCAATTAAAAATATTTGCGGCGGAGGCATTAGTGCCAAGGTTACAATTTTTTTTCTCTCTCTCGAGCTTGCGGGGACTTAATAATTTTATATAGATATTATCCCTTTGTTTGGGTGAAAACAAAAACTCTGAGATGTTCTGCTTTTAACAGGGCAATGGGCTAACACATATTTTGAGTTCATTTAGCGATTTGACACGAAAAGTGGGATCTGTCAGTCGATTCCACAAGTCTTTGTTTTGACGCCGCCGTGCCTGAGTGCTCTGAAGGCTGCATTGGGGAAAAGTGCAAAATGAAAGGAAATAGGGGGAGAAATAATGGCTTTAAGTGCTTGTAATCTGCGCTTTAGAAAACTTTGGGGAAAGATGGTTTATTGGATTCCTAGCTGTATTAGGTTGGGAATATATACTGTATATATATCTTATAAATGCTAAGGAATATTTACCCCTTACTGACAGAGACACAGAGAAGCTACCTGGTGCTAGAGCTTTTTTTTCTTCTAATAAATGCATCATATCTGTACTTAAAAAAGAGTCTGTCAGCAGTTTTGACCAAGAAAAACTGCTGACAGAGGCAGATAAGTGAGTTTTTCTTCTTTCAGGACCAAGTATGTAGATATGTAAAGGGGTCAAAATTAATGACAGATTCACTTTAAAGAGGTTTCCTGAGACCAGAAGCCCTTGTTGAGGTGGCTTCGACAGGTGCAAAAGTGAAAAAAAGAAAAAGAAACAAAGTCTTATCTATCACAGGTACCCCAGGTCCAGCACCAAACTACTTTCTCCCTGCTGGACCTGAAACGTGACTTTTTTCTACATTTACGTCCTCAGAGGTAGAAGTGGTCACCTGCCGTCCCTGAACATGTCACCGCTGAGGCCTCTAGTTTGCCAGAAGTGGTGACATGCATGTAGGTGGTACGTCACACTTCAGGCCCACCGGATAGCAGAAGGAGAGATGGGAGCTAGGACTGGACCCAGAGTGCCTGTGACAGGTGGGACTTTTCCCTGGCTTATGAAATATTAGTCTAATATGTTGCCCATTGGCTCCAATAGTCCATTTTTTTCACAATTTTATCTACCTCCAATAACCATTCTCTTACTGTAGGTGTTTCCTTAGGTGCTCATTTCCTACCTATTATTAGTCTGACTGTGAGCTTTTTATTTGACTTTTTTATTTTAGTCTTACATAGGAACTTTTATAAGCTTGATCACTCATATAATACACTGCAGTACTTCTGTATTGCAGTGTATTATGTCTGTCAGCAGAACGCTGACAGGCATATAAGTATACTAAGATGGCAGACCTGGTTAGATCCCTGTCTGCTATGGCAACTAGTGATGAGTGGCATAGGCAATATTAGTTTTTGCAATATTTCACAAATTTTTCGCATAATATTCACAATAAATTCTAGAATTCTAGAATTTGCGATCTCCAGTCATTATTTTCACGATTGCGTAAATCGGCACTAATGATGTGCATATTTTTTGCGCAATACATGCAACTTCACATTTTAGCAGGTCTGACATATTACTGATTGGTGCACTAAGTATTGTTGTGACATCACAGCACTATGTCTGTAGCATTAGTAAGACTGATCAGGATCCTGATCAATCTTAAAAATGCCTGGTCAGTCAAAAAAATGCATTGAAATGCCGGATCTGTCTTTCCGGTGTCATCCGGCAAAACGGATCCGGCATTAATTTTTTTCACATTTTTTTCGGTCTGCGCATGTGCAGACCAGAAGGACAGATCCGGCATTCCAGTATTTTGAATGCCGGATCCGACACTAATACATTCCTCTCTCAGAACTGCAAAAAACAGCAGAAAATAGCTGCTGGGAAGTTTCTTATATAGTAAAGGGTAGGCAACTTTCTATTGGTTGCTAGGGATGTTGCTAAGTTCTCATTGGCCCACAAGCAAGAAGTACTGATGAAAAAAAAAGCTAGAATATTCGCGATTACGAATATATAGCACTATATTCTACAAAAAAGTTGGGACACTATACAAATCGTGAATAAAAACTGAATGCAATGATGTGGAGGTGCCAACTTCTAATATTTTATTCAGAATAGAACATAAATCACGGAACAAAAGTTTAAACTGAGAAAATGTACAATTTTAAGGGAAAAATATGTTGAATCAGAATTTCATGGTGTCAACAAATCCCAAAAAAGTTGGGACAAGGCAATTTTCACCACTGTGTGGCATCTCCCCTTCTTCTTACAACACTCAACAGACATCTGGGGACCGAGGAGACCAGTTTCTGAAGTTAAGAAATAGGAATGCTCTCCCATTCTTGTCTAATACAGGCCTCTAACTGTTCAATCGTCTTGGGCCTTCTTTGTTGCACCTTCCTCTTTATGATGCGCCAAATGTTCTCTATAGGTGAAAGATCTGGACTGCAGACTGGCCATTTCAGTACCCGGATCCTTCTAATAGGCAGCCATGATGTTGTGATTGATGCAGAATGTGGTCTGGCATTATCTTGTTGAAAAATGCAGGGTCTTCCCTGAAAGAGATGACGTCTGGATGGGAGCATATGTTGTTCTAGAACCTGAATATATTTTTCTGCATTGATGGTGCCTTTTCAGACATGCAAGCTGCCCATGCCACACACACTCATGCAACCCCATACCATCAGAGATGCAGGCTTCTGAACTGAGCGTTGATAACAACTTGGGTTGTCCTTGTCCTCTTTGGTCCGGATGACATGGCGTCCCAGATTTCCAAAAAGAACTTTGAATCGTGACTCGTCTGACCACAGAACAGTCTTCCATTTTGCCACACTCCATTTTAAATGATCCCTGGCCCAGTGAAAACGCCTGAGCTTGTGGATCTTGCTTAGAAATGGCTTCTTCTTTGCACTGTAGAGTTTCAGCTGGCAACGGCGGATGGCACAGTGGATTGTGTTCACTGACAATGGTTTCTGGAAGTATTCCTGAGCCCATTCTGTGATTTCCTTTACACTAGCATTCCTGTTTGTGGTGCAGTGTCGTTTAAGGGCCCAGAGATCACGGGCATCTAGTATGGTTTTTCGGCCTTGACCCTTACGCACAGAGATTGTTCCAGATTCTCTGAATCTTCGGATGATGTTATGCACAGTTGATGATGATAGATGCAAAGTCTTTGCAATTTTTCGCTGGGTAACACCTTTCTGATATTGCTCCACTATCTTTCTGCGCAACATTGTGGGAATTGGTGATCCTCTACCCATCTTGGCTTCTGAGAGACACTGCCACTCTGAGAAGCTCTTTTTATACCCAATCATGTTGCCAATTGACCTAATTAGTGTTATTTGGTCTTCCAGCTCTTCGTTATGCTCAAATTTACTTTTTCCAGCCTCTTATTGCTACTTCTCCCAACTTTTTTGGGATTTGTTGACACCGTGAAATTTTGAATCAACGTATTTTTCCTTTAAAATGATACATTTACTCGGATTAAACGTTTGATCTGTCATCTACGTTCTATTACAAATAAAATATTGACATTTGCCATCTCCACATCATTGCATTCAGTTTTTATTCACAATTTGTTTAGTGTCCCAACTTTTTTGGAATCCGGTTTGTAGATTTTCGCAAATTTTCGAAGTGCCGATATTCGTGATAAAGATTTGCAATTAGAATATTTGCGATCAACACTAATGGCAACCCACTGGCATCCTGTGATAGTGTTGGTGGGGTGACAAACTGAGCCCCTTCCTCCCTCTAACCACTTATCTTCACAATCTTGCTTCTGATCACATGGCCACAGTGACAATTATCTATAAAGATATAAAGTTGTTAGAAGAGATGAGCAAATTTGTTATGAATTTCCCATAAACTTATGTTTCAAATGAATTTTCAGGATTTGTCCCCCATAAATCACTCAGAACAGATCAGAAGATAGAAATTAAAAAATTTTCCACCAAAAAGGGATAATTGGACCTTTGTTTTATTTAAAAAAAAATGAAAAAAATTGGACAGCAGAGTGGGTTTTTAAACAACTGGTTCTTACCACCATTTGTTACAAGGGAACCTGCAAGCTGGTGCTGCTCTTCTCATCTCTTCCGATGGCGTGAACCTTCCTCCTGCTACCTTCTTCCCGGTAAGTCTGGCTGCTAGGTCTACTCTGGTACTCCATGCAGGCTGCAGCTCGTTTGCTGGTAAGGCCTCCCCACTGCAGCCTGTAGTGTGTGTGCTCACTCCGTACAGTTCTTAAAGGGCGCTTGTACCCTATTTGTCACTAGCCAAACTGGTTCAATACCCACTGCCATAAACCATTTTCCCATAGCCATTTATGTTATTACACTATATATATGCTATGTTATGTCACCCTGACATTTCTACAGTAATGCTGTCTTGGCCTTAAAAAGCTGGAATGTGGGTGGATACAGTCCTAAGAGACCTCAGAGTGTCCTCCACAACTTGTCAGGCAATTAGGACACTTATAATTTGGGTCAAATTTATCCAGATTGAGTGGAATGGGATGGCCTGTTGAACTGAATTGGACTCATAACTAATTTTGGATTTGCTCATCTCTAGGTGATGATTAGAGGTGAGCGAATCGAACCTGAAAAAGTGGAATTTGTTATAAATTTCAGGAAAAATTTGATTCGCACCGAATGTGAATTTCCTCGCGCTTCGTAGTAACAAATCGCATTTTTCCTAAAGTGGCTGCTGCACGTGTGAGGACATGGAGACAGGAAGTCTAGGACATGGAGACCGGATCACCCATACTGACATGCATGCAGCCAATCAGCAGCCAGCCAGACCTGTGATGTCACAGCCGTATAAAAACGGCAGCCATCTTAGATTCTGCCATTCACCAGCATACTTAGTGCAGGGAGAGATGTGTCTGCAGACGCTAGGGACACTGATAGAAAAATCGCCATTGCGGTAAAAAAAAAAAAAAACGATTTACAAGTGTAGGGAAAGATTATTCAAGGTGTAGGGAAAGGATAGGGAGGAATCATTCCACAGCATTTATGTAGAACAGGGTTCAGTCGGGGAGGTTACGGCCTGGGTAATAGGAACAATCCTATTACACCTTGCTGCACCGACTGGGGATCCAAATTGCCATTATACAGCTCTGTAATTCCAGCAAACCGTTCTTGTTAGGGTGCAAGTGCTGTGTGATACAGGCATTAAAAGGGTTTATTACAAGGAAATATTTCTACATTTTATTTGCCCTTGTGCGGTGCAGTTATATGTTCTAAAGCATTTTTTGGCTTTTATTAGTGGGGAAAAAAGGGATTATTAGCTGTTGTGTGGTGAAGTGCAAAAATTACAGCCCTCTTTGTTGTGTATCAGTGGCAAAAGTAAAATATATTTGCCACTTAGTGGTGCAGTTATCTGTTTTAAAGCCCTTTTTTGCGTGTATTAGTGGAAAAATATCTTTGCCGCTCAACGGTGCAGTGAGATATTTTACAGCCCAGTTTGCCATGTATTACTGGTGAAATACAAATATATTTGCCGTTCATACTTGCACTTATCTGTTGAAAAGCCTTGTGTTTGAAAAGAAAAAAAAATTGGGGCCTAATTGCCGTTCAGCGGTGCAGTGAGATATTTTATAGCCCAGTTTGCCGTGTATTACTGGGGAAATACAAATAAATTTGCCTTTCATCGTTGCACTTATCTGTTGACTAGCCTTTTGTGTGAAAATAGAAAAAAAGTTTGGCCAAATTGCCGTTCAGCTGTGCAGTTATATTGTCACGGATGAGGTATAGGAGGAAACACCACACTGACAACCAGGAAGGAAAGGGAACGCATCTAGGACTCAACGCTAGGGAAATGAAAAGGTCACCTCCTAGAGAACCCTGCTCCTGACCCTGACTAATAACCGTATGGGGACCCTTGACGGTAGGAATGCCCATACCATGGAACCTGGAACCCTGGAGACCCTAAAGAGCTCTATGGATTTTGGCATGGCTGAGACAACCCGTTCCTTCCCAGATGAAGAAACAAGCATCTTCCTGAGGCCTAGCAACAACGAACAAGGAAGGGAAAACAATACACAAACAAACGCGAAACTTAACTTCTATAGTGAGATGGACGAACAGGAACTCCAGAGAAGACCACACACCAGCTCTTCCAAAACCAAATTAAGATATCTTACTGCACAGTCAGACGGGTGGGGTAAGACTAAATAGAGTAGAAGAAATGACTACTAAGCTACACCAAAAACAAAGGATGTGGTCATTAGAGGCTGTTAGATTTTTCCACACTCTGCCAGTCTCCTTGATCTCCTGACATCTGTCACGGGAGGGACCGTGACATATATGTGGAGAAGCACCTTTCGCCATATTGTCACAACCAGACAGTTGAGAAGCTCTGACAGGAGCTTTCCAGATCCTCCTCCTTGAGTTTCTTTGTTTGGTTAAGTTCCTCATCTCGTTAGTCTATCTCAGCTGTCATGCAGTTGGACTGATTGCTGCCCTTTAAGTTCCTCCCCAGAATGCAGTAGTGTGCGGCTTATACAACTTCCTGGAGTGTGTGTGCATGCTGTTCCTAGTTCCCAGTCCACAGTTCCCAGTCGTCTGCAAGATAAGTGCTGTTTATGTATTTATGATTTTCTGTTTTCTGGATCCAGGTGACCCTGACTCCCTCCGTGTCTGTGTAGGGAGCCGGTGGTCGTGTCCCCTCACTATTGTAGGGTCTTCAGGTGTAAGATAGTCGAGGTACGTGGATATGCGCCCATCCACCTTTGGGGTGGTCGCATAGGCTGAGCAATAAGGGAGAGCGGCAGGTCTCATGCAGGGGTCTCCTTTTTGTTCCTTAGTTGTGGATCCAGTGAGTCATTGTTTATATTGTATTATCTTGTTTCCTGTACACCATCCGTGACACATATGGACCGAATTACGTAGTGGTGAACTTTTTTATGGGAAACAGGATTTTTGGGGGAAAATTGATAGGTGATAGTAGACTTTCTTCTGTATGAACTGAATTCCATTATCCTTTAATTGTTGACATTTTTTATGTCAAACAGGCTTTTTTCTGGAAAATTGATGGGTGATTGTAGACCTCCTTTTGCTGTATGGACCGAATTACGTTGTCATGGGTCGTGCAGTAAACATAATAAAGACGCTGATTACAACACACCAGCAGACTTTGCCTTTAACATCTATTCACAATTAAATTAAATTAACTAAGTTGAAAACATTCATGTGTTTTTATCTACTCCGTCTGCATTCGATCTCCACAGCACACAAGACATGCCAGTAGAGCATCTGATTTGGAGTCCAAGTCCAGTTTCTTAAGATCAGGATTTTCATCAGAATTCTGAGTGACAATCTTGCTCCCTGTTCAAAGTCATAACAAAAGGACTCTGTAGGCATTGTAGGAAGGCGCAAGGGTCCGTCATTGATGGAAGGTATGTGTCACCGAGATTCCTGGCCTCGGTGAGGTGAGAGCCGGCAATTTCAAGTGCCAGTGGCAGCTAATGCTGACTGACACTGTTTTGCTATTTAGTATGGCTGCAAAGCTGATCCGGGCCAGCTCTTACTGGGAGAAGCCAAAGTGCAGGGTGGGTCTTGGTTTGGGATATAAAACACAGGCAGCACTGTCAGGTGGTAGGAATTTACTCCTCTCTGACAATGAAGCTCTGTCAGTCTCTGTGTTGGGACCTGGGAGTTTGAGCCTGGGTAAAGGCCTGCTATCTTGTTGCCGTGAGAGCAGGTGGTTTCTGCTATGTCCAATGACTTCTGCATTGCTGCATGGTGCGAACAAACACCAGACTCAAGGTGACTGTTTTCCTTGAAACTGACTTTTTGTTTTGCTTATCCTTATGTGTGAATAAACACTGAACAGTTTAAATTAAAGACGTTGTCGTTACCTCTCTACTGCGTCCGCAGCCTGTCTACCAGAGCAAATCCCCACAATTGGTGTCGTATGCGGGCAAACGCAGTGAGGCAGGTCTGAAGGCCGAAAAGTTTTAGATTTCCCCGGCACAAGTGCATGTCCTACATTAAGCCGGCAAGGTTACAACCCGTATCCCCTGACAAAATGGAGGCGGTCGTGAAGGCCCTCATGGAGGCTAACTTGCAGCAACAGGAGGCTAACAAGCAGCAGAAGGAAACTAACCAGCTGCTATTGCAACATGTGATGGCATTGCAAGCGGCAGGAGCATCCCTGAATGTCCACAATGCCTGGAAAGCTGTCCGTGCGGCGATCCCTAGGATGACCCCCTCGGATGGCGTCGAGACCTATCTGGCGGTGTTCAAATAGGTGGCCATGAGGTAAAAGTTACCTCGAGATCAGTGGGCTGAGGTCGTCGCTCCGTTCCTGGCGTCTGGACCCCAGCAAGTTTTTTTCGATCTCCCTGTGATCAAGCGACCGACTCCCTGACCGTAAAAGGTGAGATCCTGGCGAATCGGGGTGAATGTGCTGGTCCAGGCCCAGTGAGTGCATCAGTGGGAATTTAACCCGGTTGAACCCGCCAGACTGCAGTATTATGACCTGTTACACCATTGGCAAAAATGGCTGCAGCCTGACGTACTGACCCCCAATGCTATGCTGGACCATCTCTTGGAGGATGTGCTCTGGAGGGATTTGCCGTACCCCTTCCAGCACTGGATCAGCCAGGTGTCTCCGGGTAATGCCTTGGTCAACCTGGTGGAGCGCTACGAGGCCACCAGAAAACTACAGTTTTTTTTTTTTGGGAGGGGGACAGTCAAACCCCAGAAAACTCCACCCCAGACCCGGAAGCCAGTGCCAGTCAATCCTGCCTGGGACGTACCCCCTGTAGACCCAGCCCCGGTGCTCTGCTGGCGATGTCAGGAGCCTGGTCACATAAGGGCCGACTGTCCCCATCGGGGTGAACCCATGGGGTGAGCATATTGAACAGCTGGTGGTCCCCAAGGTGAATCGCAAGCTCGTGTTGGAGTTAGCCCACCAACATGTTCTTGAGGGACACCTGGGCCAGCAGAAAACGCAGGACCGGATTCTACAGCGGTTCTAGTGGCCCAGTGTTTTCAAAGAGGTGGAAAAGTATTGCAAGTCTTGCCCAACCTGCCAGATAACCAGTCCCCAGCCACATTTCCGTAGTCCTCTGGTCCCTCTCCCGATTATTGAGGTTCCATTCGAGCGGATCGCTATGGATCTCATAGGCCCAGTACCGAAGTCCACTAGAGGGCACCAACACATCTTGGTCATCCTCGACTGCGCCACTCGGTACCCGGAGGCGGTGCCACTGCGTCATACATCAGCCAAACTCATCGCTAGGAAGTTAATGGAGATGTTTTCTCGAGTGGGTCTGCCTAAGGAGGTTCTGACTGACCAAGGTAAACCGTTTATGTCCAAGGTCATGAGGGAATGCTGTAAGTTGCTCCACATAAAACAGTTACGGACGTCCGTCTATCATCCGCAAACGGATGGCCTAGTAGAGAGGTTTAATCAAAAATTCTAAAATATGTTAAAAAGAGCGGTGTCTAAGGATGGGAGCTACTGGGACCTTCTTCTGCCCTATCTCATGTTCGAAGTGCAAGAAGTGCCCCAGTTCGAACTGCTATACGGCAGACACCCTAGCGGTCTGTTGGACGTGGCCTAAGAGGCATGAGAACAACAACCCACACCGCAAAAAAGTGTTGCTGAATACGTCACCCAGATGCAAGGACGGATGGAAACAGTGTTACCTCTGGTTAGGGAGCATATGGAGGCAGCACAGCGAACCCAGAGTAGGGTCTATAATCGGCAGGCTCGGGTCTGGAACTTTAAGCCGTGTGATCGGGTGTTGTTTCTGGTGACAGTAAGTTCCTAGCTAGGTGGCAGGGGCCCTACGAGGTACTTGAAAAAATTGGAGAGGTAGATTACAAGGTACACCAGCCTGGGAGGTGAAAGCCGGAGCAGGTGTACCATGTAAATCTGCTGAAACCATGGGGAGATAGGGAAACCTGTACGGAAGAAAGCCCACGACCAGGGTTCTTAGGAGAAGTGGTTTCGGCCCCTCTGTCTGTAGCAAGGGAAGCGTCTGCCACAGTGAAAATTGCTGAGAGCCTCTCCTCTAAACAGGCTCAGGAAGCCAGGGAGTTCATTAGTTGGAACACGGATCTGTTCTTGGACCTCCCTGGATGCACTTCCATAGTCCGACATGACATTATCACTGAGCCTCAGGCAAAAGTCCGGTTAAAACCGTACCGGGTACCCGAGGCTCGGCAACAAGCCATCGCGGATGAAGTGCAGCTAATGCTCCAGCTAGGTGTCATGATCGAGGAGTCAAAAAGTGAATAGGCCAGTCTGATAGTCTTAATACCCAAGCCCGATGGGACATTGCGCTTCTGTAACGACTTCCGCAAACTGAATAAGGTGTCCAAGTTTGACGCATATCCCATGCCCCAAGTAGATGAGCCTATTGAGAAGTTAGGCCAAGCCCGTAATTTTTCTGTGTTGGACCTCACCAAAGGGTATTGGCAGGTACCAAGGAGGCTGCCAAGGAAAAAACGGCTTTCATCATGCCAGAGGGGCTGTATCAGTACAATGTATTACCCTTTGGTCTACATGGGACTCCTGCCACGTTTCAAAGGCTAATGGACGTTGTACTACGCCCACATCGACGGTATGCTTCGGCGTACCTGGATGATATCGTTAACCATAGCACCGACTGGGAAAGTCACCTATCTAAAGTACAGGCTGTAGTGCAGTGTTTCACAACCAGTGTGCCTCCAGCTATTGCAAAACTACAACTCCCAGCATGCCTGGACAGCCTTTGGCTGTGCGGGGCATGCTGGGAGTTGTAGTTTTGCAACAGCTGGAGGCACACTGGTTGGGAAACACTGCTGTAGTGGACTCCCTTAGGAAGGCTGGCTTAACCGCTAAGCCGAAAAAGTGCGCGATAGGGTTAGAAGAGACCAAGTACCTGGGGTATGTAATTGGGCGCTGAATGATCAAACCTCAGGTGAATGAAATTGAGGCAATTAGGAATTGGCCCCGACCTGTCACTACTCGGCAAGTAAAGTCGTTCCTGGGTTTGGTGGGTTACTATATGAGGTTTGTCCCCAGTTTTGCTACAGTCACTGCACCATTGACAGGCCTTTTGAAGGGACGCAAGTCAGTGACAGTTCAGTGGAATGAACAGGCGGAAAAGGCTTTCTCCGCTTTAAAGTCTGCCCTGTGTGGGTCCCCGGTATTGGTGACACCTGACTTCAAGAGGGAATTTGTGGTACAGACCGATGCCTCAGAAGTAGGCCTTGGAGCTGTACTCTCTCAGGACATCAATGGGGAGGAACATCCTGTTGTTTTCCTGAGCCGAAAGCTTACCCCAGCCGAGACTAGGTACAGTATAGTGGAGAGAGAGTGCCTGGCCATCAAGTGGGCACTCGAGTCTCTCCGCCATAATCTGTTGGGGAGAAAGTTCTGTCTGGTGATCGACCACTCCCCTCTCAAGTGGATGAGCCAAGCCACTAGAGGGTTCTTATCGTTACAGAACTTCAAGTTCTCAGTGGAACACAGGGAATGAAGGCGCAAGGGTCCATCATTGACAGAAGGTATGTGTCACCGAGATTCCTGGCCTCGGTGAGGTAAGAGACGGTATTTTCAAGTGTCAGCGGCAGCTAGTGCTGACTGACACTGTTTTGTTATTTAGTATGGCTGCAAAGCCGATCCGGGTCGACTCTAACTGGGAGAAGGCAAAGTGCAGGGTGGGTGTATGCTCCCCACGTTCCAGGCCGGGTCGTGGTTTGGGCTATAAAACACAGGCAGCACTGTCAGGTGGTAGGAATTTACTCCTCTCTGACAATGAAGCTCTTTCAGTCTCTGTGTTGGGACCTGGGAGTTTGATCCTGGGTAAAGGTCTGCTACCTTGTTGCCGTGAGAGCAGGTGGTTTCTGCTATGTCCAAGGACTTCTGCATTGCTGCATGGTGCGAACAAACACCAGACTCAAGGTGACTGTTTTCCTTGAAACTGACTTTTTGTTTTGCTTATCCTTATGTGTGAATAAATACCGAACTGTTTAAGTTAAAGATGTTGTTGTTGCCTCTGTAACATCCCAGAGTTACAGTCAGGTCCATAAATATTGGGACATCAAAAAAATTCTAAATTTTTTTGCTCTATACACCACCACAATGGATTTGAAATGAAACGAACAAGATGTGCTTTACCTGCAGACTGTCAGCTGTAATTTGAGGGTATTTACATCCAAATCAGGTGAACTGTGTAGGAATTACAACAGTTTGCATATGTGCCTCCCACTTGTTAAGGGACCAAAAGTAATGGGACAATTGTCTTCTCAGCTGTTCCATGGCCAGGTGTGTGTTATTCCCTCATTATCCCAATTATAATGAGCAGATAAAAGGTCCAGAGTTCATTTAAAGTGTGCTATTTGCATTTGGAATCTGTTGCTGTCATCTCTCAAGATGAGATCCAAAGATCTGTCACTATCTGTGAAGCAAGCCATCATTAGGCTGAAAAAACAAAACAAACCCATCAGAGAGATATCAAAAACATTAGGCGCGGCCAAAACAACTGTTTGGAACATTCTTAAAAAGAAGGAACGCACCATGAGCTCAGCAACACCAAAAGACCCAGAAGACCACGGAAAACAACTGTGGTGGATGACCGAAGAATTCTTTCCCTGGTGAAGAAAACACCCTTCACAACAGTTGGCCAGATCAAGAACACTCTCCAGGAGGTAGGTGTATGTGTGTCAAAGTCAACAATCAAGAGAACACTTCACCAGAGTGAATACAGAGGGGTCACCACAAGATGTAAACCATTGGTGAGCCTCAAAAACAGGAAGGCCATATTAGAGTTTGCCAAACGACATCTAAAAAAGCCTTCACAGTTCTGGAACAACATCCCTTTGGACAGATGAGACCAAGATCAACTTGTACCAGAGTGATGGGAAGAGAAGAGTATGGAGAAGGAAAGGAACTGCTCATGATCCTAAGCATACCACCTCATCAGTGAAGCATGGTGGTAGTAGTGTCATGGTGTGGGCATGTATGGCTGCCAATGGAACTGGTTCTCTTGTATTTATTGATGATGTGACTGCTGACAAAAGCAGCAGGATGAATTCTGAAGTGTTTCGGGCAATATTATCTGCTCATATTCAGCCAAATTCTTCAGAACTCATTGGACGGCGCTTCACAGTGCAGATGGACAATGACCCAAAGCATACTCCAAAAGCAACCAAAGAGTTTTTAAGGGGAAAGAATTGGAATGTTATGCAATGGCCAAGTCAATCTCCTGACCTGAATCCGATTGAGCATGAATTTCACTTGCTGAAGACAAAACTGAAGGAAAAATGCCCCAAGAACAAGCAGGAACTGAAGACAGTTGCAGTAGAGGCCTGGCAGAACATCACCAGGAATGAAACCCAGTGTCTGGTGATGTCTATGCGTTCCAGACTTCAGGCTGTAATTGACTGCAAAGGATTTGCAACCAAGTATTAAAAAGTGAAAGTTTGATTTATGATTATTATTCTGTCCCATTACTTTTGGTGCCTTAACAAGTGGGAGGCACATATTCAAACTGTTGTAATTCCTACACCGTTCACCTGATTTGGATGTAAATCCCCTCAAATTAAATCTGACAGTCTGCAGTTAAAGCACATCTTGTTCGTTTCATTTCAAATCCATTGTGGTGGTGTATAGAGCCAGAAATGCTACAATTGGGTCAATGTACCAATATTTATGGACCTGACTGTATGTTACAAAAACTCTTTTACCCCATCTACATTGTCATCTTGTGTAATTTCATGTAATTTCCTCACAAATGTTTATTGAAAGCACTGTTACATGAATATTGCTGTAATTTCCATGTTCACCAGCAGGCGGCAGCAATGTGTTTAGCAGAGACTAAGTTGCAGTTTAGTGTTTCTAGACTGGAATAGTTTATTCCAGTTTAGCTCTCCCCTCTTTGAGCAGAGTGGGCTTGCCCATGTCCTGCCTCATGGGGAGAGAAGGAAGTTAGTGAGAGTGTAACCCACCCCCTGCTAGGGGTAGGGTGTGCATGCTAGGAGTTCCCAGAATTAGGGATCCAAAGCCAGGATCTTGTCTCGGCTGAGACAATTGATCATCATCCCCAGCCTGAGCCTTGCAGCCTCAGCTGGTAGAAGCAAGCAGCCACCTCCAGTATTCCAGGAAGAAGCATACCCTGTGAAGCTTACTGTGAGTACCGTCCAGAGACCAGGAAAAGCCAAATTCCTCCTCATCAAGTCAGTCCCCAGATAGCAGAAGATAGTCAGTGCAGAAGCCAAATTCCTGCCATATTACAGAGCTAACAAGCAGACATCCTTTTCCTGCAAAAGCTCCAGGCACATGATAGAGCTTGGCACATGATTCCTGCCACACATTGCCAATACCTGCTGGGACTTCAGACTATTGCTGTACCTTTACAAACATTTTTTCCCCACATTTTTTATTTGTGCGGACTCAACCCCCCACATTTTTTCTATTGCTGTACCTTGTTTGGATGAAAGCTGCAACTAGTAAAGACAAGTTTGAACTTTACCCAAAGTCTGGATGTCAATGACTGCTGCAAATCCCTCGATTACTCCTATTAGCACCACACTCATTTTATTGCAAGTGAGCCAGGATCCAGGAGTCCAGCCGTACCCAGGTAGGAGACACGGATGACACTATTACTACTACCACACAGAGACATTACACCACTCTGGCATTCCTAAACTGGTATGTGAGTTACAACATCTTAAAGAGCCCTGCAACAGTACCCTGCGCATGCTGCAATTGGCATCACAAACAAAACTATAAACTATCACTCACAACTGACCCAGCCATTGCATAATTATTGGCATCAGAGTGCATACCCCAACCCGGCTCTATTGCACCTCTATACTGCGTCTGCAAGCCTGTCTACCAGAGCAAATCCCCACAGCATACACATCAGAGGAAGCTGAAGCTGGTTGCCCCAATTTTAATTCAGGAGCAGTAAACAGTGGGAAGCAAATAGAGGTAGCTGAACTCCGCTGCTTTGTATCTCTTGAAAAGTCAATGTCTCCATTTATGCCCCTCTTGCGATTTACAGCAAATACATTATTTTCATGTAGAGATCCAAGAATTATGTTGGAGGCATGGAGTGTATGCAAGCCATGTGTGACCACTTTCAATTAAGGGCCTACTTGCCGTTCAGCGGTGCAGTTATATATGATAAAGCCCTTTTTGTGGTGAAATTCTTTATGTGACACTGATTCTTTTTCTGAAAATGTATGGGTGAATGTACACCTCCTTTTGCGATATGGAACGACTTACTCAGTGGTGAAATCCTTTATGTGACACTGGCTTTTTTTTGGAAAATGTATGGGTGAATGTACAACTCCTTTTGCGGTATGGGCTGAATCCTGGCTTTCTTAGAATCGGAACCATGGTGACTGACAACAGGAAGAACATGGAGTCGGCGCTGCATCAAAAATGGCTGTGCCATGCACCCTGCATGGCACACATGTTCAAACTGGTTGTCAAGCAGGTCCTGAAGTCTTCCACCCATCTGCAAGGCATCCTAACAATGGCCAGGAAACTTTGCATGCACTTCAGCCACTCGTACACCGCAAAGCACACCCTCCTTGAGCTGCAAAATGGCATCCCCCAACTTAGACGGATATGAGACGTTCCCATCCATTGGAATTCCACCCTTCATATGTTAGACCGACTATAAGAACAGAGAAAGGCCATAAACGATTTCTTGATGATCCAAGCGAACAGGAGTACTCCCCTGTGTAACTTCGATGTCAGCCAGTGGCAGCTCATGCGTGACACCTGCCGTTTGCTCAGGCCCTTTGAGGAGGCCACGTTATTTGTCAGTCCCCAGGACTACAGGATTAAGAATATCATTCCACTGCTTCATGTCCTTTAACAGATGCTGGTAAACCTGGCTGGTCAGGGAACTGGAGACGTGGTGCCTAGAAAGATGGTGGCAGAGCTTGAGTCGTTTGTCTGTCAATATCTCTGTTTACAGTCAGTGAACGGGGACATCATTTATCGCTAGGGTATGCAAACACCAACTTATGAGGTGTTAACCGTCAGAAGTAGGTCATCGGCATGAAGGAGCAGTCATTTTCACAACTCAAGGTATCCTCCCGGAAGCTTGACCTCTGCACGTCGATGGTCTGCATGTCTAAAAGAAAAATCCTGTAGTTCACCCCCTTCTAGGAAACTCTGGATCCGGTACAGGCTGCTTTGCTCCTTCTAAAACAATGGACTCAATGTGCAGTATGACACCGATGTATAATTTCTCATACACCAGACTGAAAGAGTATTCCAAGCACCTGTCTGCCCACATAGCTGCCGAGAAGCAGAAGGGTCTTGCCATTAAAGTGGGCTTAGAGCCGAACCTAAAAGCCAAATTTTCCTGTTTACCTGGACTTAAAGGAAAGGACAGAGATTCACTGGCTATGCTCATACAGATTTCATCAAAGCCTCCACTCACCAAGGCAAGCACAGAGGACTGCATTGTGTGGACAAGTTGGTTTTGCGGGACGTACACAGAGGACAATCTTTTGGAGGTGTTGACAAAGACATTTACTTGCCTCCCGCTCTTGAGTTATTTGGTCAGTTTTGGCCCCATGACTGCCCAAATAAATGAAGTGTGCAGTTATTCTAAGTGCAACGCCTGTCATCTGCATGTCATACAGACTCACAGTATTGTTTCCCTACCACAGCAGACTCCCTATGCGTGTTACTGCAAGGCACAGTGTTCTACACCGCTATACAGGCTTTCTACAGCCAGTAAATAGCTGTTTTTTAACATAATTCGCCTCCAATTTTCCCCCAAAAATTGGCGAACCGGCAAATCGAATTTTTGAAAAATTCACTTATCTCTAGTGATGATCGATTCTTAATTCTCTCAAAACATTGACAGAAATGTGTCTGGGTGTTGGAGCCTATTTTTTTGGGATGCAGTGCCATCTTTCCCTTGTGTAGCCCATTTAACTGCAAGCTGGTAACCATTAGTAGCTTTCTTGTTTATCACTTGTCCATAAATCCTTTAAAGTTTCTCTTCTGTTATGTTTTGTGAAGATATCGGCTTCTTGAGAGGCTGGGTGACAACCAATGGCCTCAACTTCTGGTCACCATTATTGATCCCATGGGGTTTGTGGTCCTCTTATGTCATGAAACATCATCTGTTCTTACCTTTCTACACAAAAATACAAATATGTCAATCAGAAGCCATGGAAAAATGGACATTAATCACTTCCGGGAGCTGTGATGGTGTCCATGATGGACCATACTGTACCCAGCTTACCTACATTTCTGAATTTAAACAAGCTTTACATTTTCTATATGATCTTCTCAGAGAATGCATGGTCAATAAAGAGGCTTCAAAATGCTATGGATTAATAAAAAAAATTATGCAGCTTAATCCGGCCTTTTATTATCTGTGGGAAATTCTTATTTTTATACAGTGCCATTGCTTCTAATTGCATCTTCGGTGGAGCGGTAAGAGAATATTATATTATAGAGAGCGGAGTATCCTGTCTCTTTGGATTGCTGTAATGTTAGGACAGGCTTGATCTGTGTCAGGCTGGTTATATAACCATGCAGCAACAATCTACATGAACTCTACTCCCGAGTTACTCTTATACGCATAAGAACGAGAACGAGATTGTTCAGGATCTCATCTGGTAGAAGAGAGGTTAGTTTAACTAGAGCCAAATAATAAATGCAATTTCTATTAAAATGTGGATAGGTTATTTACATGGCTGCCACTAATGGCTGTTGGAGGCAGGAAATTAATGGCTGCCTCTCTAACCACCACCACCACCACCATCACACCTCGACTGCATGATGAACATTGAGGTTTAGCAATGCCTTGCTGGTCATATTAGCCACAGAATACAATAGCGGACATCACTAGGTTAGAGTGCCATCATGGATTTTTTTTTATAACAATCAACGTTCCTCTGGTTTTCTGGGAAAACCATATGCAAATAAGCTTTCCTAAGGAAGGAAGGCTAATTTGCATATCTGTTTTCCAGAAACCCAGAGGAGCATTGAGTAGCCTTAAAGACTCCTCACCTACTAGGCCCTCTCCATACAGAGGCTTAGGGTGTCTTCATATGTGGCACCATAAAGACTTCCCCCATGTTATCATATGAGGTTGAAGATTGTCACTTTCTGTGCTGTGTTTTTCCTGCAGACTTAACACGAGAGACGTAGTCTGCACAGAAACCTGCCTCCTAATCCGCACGGAAAAATCTGCACCTGTGTATTTGCTGGTAGATTTTTCTGCCATATGTGAAGGCACCTTTAGCTCTCTGGAAGGAATTAGTGTTGAGTGAATCAAAGTTAACTGAGTGGAATTCAATCCAAATTTCACAAATGCAATTTTTTGGGGCGCTTTGTGGTAATGAATCAATTTTTCCTGAAATAGCGGTAAAAAAAATACTCACCTCTAAAACGCATCATCATTCAGTAATGACGTCACAGGGCCCACCCAGCGTGATGACGTGGTGAAGAGAATTGGCGCACTTTCTTCAGTCAAGATGGCCTCAACGGCCTCTATGCGATCAAATGCATGAGGTATGTTTTTTTTTGTTTTAACCTCTGATTAACCCCCTAATAGTCTGAATGTGACTCTCAGATGCCACGATCAGTGTTGAATGCGACATCTGAGGGGTTACATGACGTGGAGAGGTGGCACATTCCCCATCATTGTGCCTGCTTCATACAATGGGATGCAATTTGTTACAAAGTAATTTGAATGGAATCACATTTTTGAAAACTATGCTCATCACTAAAAGGGGTACTAATTCGCATATCTTTTTCCCCAGAAACCCAGAGGAGCGTTGCCTGGCCTATAAGGATCATCATCCCCTCAGATCCTGAACATGTTCTCTCACCTAGGCAGTTGTTACTACAATCACCCCAACATATCTCTCTACCCAAACAAGTCCGAAGATATTTTTCACAAACTTGGTATGAATTTGTATTCTAACTGTAACACCGCTGTTCCCCTGCTTACCGCCGTGGTCCTGGGCGCCGTGTTCAGCGGTAATCTGCTGCCAGTGCTTCCCATTCACCGCTGCTGCAGTCCTGGGCTCTGTCTGTGTAGGTACTGTTGTTCTTGGATCTGCTCCAGAGTTTCCTCTCAACCCTGGCCAGTGGCCACAGCATGCATGCTGCTTGTTTCCTGCAGCACTTCTTTAAGGGCCGGCGCGCGTCACTTCCTGTGCTTTATGGGCTAGATCATGTGACCTCGCTGACCAATCCTAGCCCTCCTGCACAAATATAAGTGGCTCAGCCCCTTCCCAGATGCCTCAGTGTCAAGGTCCTTGTGTCCTGCTAAGGTTCCTGTTATCCGCTTGTGTTCCTGACTCGTACTTGTATTCTTGGACTCCGCTACTTGTTTGATCCCTGCCTGCTTGCCTTGACTCTCCTGTTGCTGATCCGGATTGCCTGACCTGTTCCTGTGCCGTCTGCCCTGACCTATTGCCTGTCTGACTTCGCCTCTGCCTCATCCTTCGGTCCTGCACGGTTACTCCTGGGAACGACTCAGCCTGCTGACAACGCCTGTACCTCTGGTACCTTTCTCAGGTACCTCCTGGTCCACCTGGACCAGCTGCCTTGTGCTCCTCAGGAGGTAGCGACCTGGTGTTCCCCTCAGGAAAGTCTATCCCCACCATCAGGGGTACTGTGAAGATCGAGGGGTTCACTTAGACAACGCCCTTAGAGGAGGTAGGACACGTGGCACAGTGGTTTCACACCCGCTGGTTTGTGACACCAAAAAATGGATTCCCTCATCTCTAATTTGAGACAATTTTTTTTAAATAAGTGGCAGAATGAATTTAAAACAAAATCATCTTGACATCACTGATCCCCACCATTGTGATACTTACCAGTCCCCCACTGGTTGTCCAATGACCTTGGATTGCCTGATTGGAGTTGGGAAGGATTTTTCCCCCCTAAAATAGGAAAAATTGGATCATTTACTTCATGAAGGTTTTTTTTTGCCTTCCTCTGGATCAACTTTGCAGGATTATTTGTTGAACTGGATGGACGGAGGTCTTTTTTTAGCCTATGTTGCTATGACCTGCCTTTCCTGCCATCTCCTGCCATTTCCTGTGAGTTCAGTTGGGAGCAGGACATGGAGACCAGTGAAAACACTGTAAGCATTGGAATGGGAGTAGCAGGCGATCGGTGAGGGGCTTATGTTTTTCTTTTAACCCCTACTGCCCCTAACTTCTCAGTAATGGTCTATGATGGAGTCTTGAACATGGTCCAGTACCGGGATAGACTTGAACCCACCATCTAACAAGGGGTGACCTCCTGTTCTGCCATATGCAACAATCTGACACTGTTTTGGTTTCAGTATAACAATTAAGGCTTCCTTGGCTTGGTGAGACATGTAGTATGGTGCAATCAGGAATGCACTATATGCATCTATAATGTGAGGGAAGCACATCAATCCAGATGGAATCCTTGAAGGGTATGTCCTCTTTCTGTTGAATTTCTTTGAAATGTCTACACAAACATGTAATTGCATGTGAAATGCTAAAACAGCCCATTTCTTATCACGGCATACCCATAGAACCCTCCCTGCTGCCTAAAGGATGCCCTATATAATAAACAGCGCCCAAGATGGTGCCGGTGACATGATTTACTCACTTGTCCACCTCCTCAGCAGTCCAGCTCAGACACAAAAGCAAAAGATTCTGATGTTGCTATGGGCATGGTGATGTGTTCACATACAGCACCCATGAGCAGTAGGGAAACTTCTATGGACATTTTGGAATAAGCAGTGGCATTTCATATGATATTACATTTCATTGTATGGCACTTCAAAAATTTAAGAAAGAAAGTGGATAATGCCATTAAAGGGTATGTACATCTTTAGGGGCAATTTTATTTTAATTATTGCATTTGCATTGCACTCATTTTGAGCTAAATGTCTTTTTTCAGTTGGTCTCTATTAAAAATGTTGAGCCCCTTTCTCTGTACAACCTTGAGTTTCTCTAGTAGCAGGCTCCTTATCTCTTCTCTCTGATCTTATAAACACTCATTGTAGATCAGTTCTTATCTTACTGATATGAATGTAGCCTAAATAAGTGTTTATTACCTCTCAGTAACAAATAAGGGTTATTAGATGACCGTCACAAAGTGAAAGTATGATGCACTCAACTAGACAATTAACCTTTTGTGACAAAACGGCTCAATAGTTTTTGATAAAAGCCAAATGAAAAAAATATTTTTAGCCCAAAATGAGTAAGATGCATTAATAAAAAATTGTCCCCAAAGTTTTATATAGCCGTTAAGCCCTTGGCAACCTCTGCCGTACATGTACGGTGGAAGTCGGCACTTGAAAGCTGGTGCCAGCTCGCACATGCAGCGGGCGTCATAGCCACGGGTTTCTCCTGTTTCAACGGCTGATCGCATACGTCTAACCCCTCAAATGCCGTGGTCAAATGTGACCACGGCATCTGAGCATTGCAGACATGGAAGCTGCTCGTTCCCACGCCCGTAGCAGCATTCCTCATCGGAGATCGGGGAATCAAGTTCTCATGAAGGCTCCGATAGCTAATACTGGAATATACCAATACAGGCCAGCAGGTGGCAGCACTATATTGTTATATACAGTAGTAAATTTTGTGTTCTATGATGGCTATATAGCCATTAATGGACACAATAGGCAATCTACTGATTGCCAGTCATAGTCCCCCAGCATGACTTAAAAAAATTAAAAAAAGGAAAACATTTTTTAAAAATATAAAGAAAAAAATATATTAAAAAAATACAGATCATGGGCATCGCCGCATGTGAAAACTCCCGTACTATTAAAATACAGTATAACAACATTTATCACATAGGCAAATGGTGTAACGAAAAAAAAAAATAATAATAATAAATTCAAATGCAAATTTGCCATTTTTTGTCACCTCCTCCCTTCCAAAAAATTCATATAAAGTGATCAAAGAGTCACACAAACGTTAAAACTGTATCACTGAAAAGTACAGACCGCCCTGCAAAAAATGAGCTCTCACACAGCTCCGTACACATAACTATAAAAATCTTTTTTCAAGGTTAGGTTTTTATTTTTTTTAGTATTAAATGCAAGAAAACCTATACAAGTGCATTATAGTACTGACCTGGAGAATGAAGGTCAATTTTACCACATAGGGAGCTGTTGTAGGTACTCTGCCTGCGGTTTGCCAAACACATAGGCATAAACTAATAGCAATGGAGGGAACTAGGAGCAGGAGGCAGAGGACACTGCAACAAGAGGCTTGATGGAGTATAGACAATTCTGGAAGCATGCAGCCAGGGGCGTAACTAGAAGTGACTGGGCCCCACAGCAAATATTTGTAAGAGCCCCCCCAGCGCGCTTCGCACCTCCCTCCTCCTGTGTAAACCCCAATCCTTTGGCACAGTGTAGAGGTATACTGTATATTGTGGGGCACAGTGTAGCGGTATACTGTACATTGTGTGGCACAGTGTATGCTATATGTGTATAACATAAACATATTTCATATGAAAACTTACAGTTACTTGACCCTTGGGGATCTCGGACACTTCACCACTTTGGCCGGAGGCTCGGTGGAGCTGATGTTGTGCTTTATCCTAATGAGAAAGATTTCATAATAAGGATTTGGAGAAGGAGCAGAGGGATAGCAGAGCAGGGAGAGACTGGTGCTGCTACTAGGGGTCATACCATGGGGGAGTAATAAAGCCCACTATAATGCACCCCCCCCAGTAGTAATAATTCTCCTTATAATGTGACAGTGCAAAAATACCCCCTTGTAATGCCCCCAAGTTGAGCTAATGTCCCCATAGTGCCCCCATAGTGCCCCCATAATTTCCCAGTATAAAATACCCCTATATAGTGCCCCCAGTAAATTCCCCCATGGTGCTCCTATCCCCCCTTCCTGCTAGTGCCCCCCATAATGTACCAGTAAAAAAAGCCCCATATATAGTGCCCCCGTAGATGCCCCTCAGTGTCCGGCCTCTGATAGGCTGCCGGCCTAGTGTCCCCCATAATGCCCCCCAATAATGTGCCAGTAAGTGTCCCCATAGATGCCCCCCCATCATGTGCCAGTATCAAGTGCCTCTCTCCTCCCCCCCACATGTCCCAGTATCATAGTGCCATCTCCCCCCCAATGTGCCAGTATCAAGTGCCTCTCTCCTTCCCACCCCCCATGTGCCAGTATCATAGTGCCAAACCCCCCCATGTGCCAGTATCAAGTGCCTCTCTCTCCTCCCCCCCATGTCCCAGTATCATAGTGCCATCTCCCCCCCCCCCCCACAAAAAAGTGCCAGTATCAAGTGCCTCTCTCCCTCCCCCCCATGTGCCAGTATCAGGTGCCAACCCCTCTCTCCCCCCAGGTGCCAGTATCAGGTGCCTCTCTCCCCCCCCATGTGCCAGTATCAGGTGCCAACCCCCCTCCCCCCAGGTGCCAGTATCAGGTGCCTCTCCCCCCCATGTGCCAGTATCCGGTGCCAACTCCCCCTCCCCCCCAGGTGTCAGTATCAAGTGCCTCTCTCCTCCTCCCCATGTCCCAGTATCATAGTGCCATCTCCCCCCCCACAAAAAAAGTGCCAGTATCAAGTGCCTCTCTCCCCCCCCCCCTGTGCCAGTATCAGGTGCCTCTCCCCCCCCCTATGTGCCAGTATCAGGTGCCAACCCCCCCCTCCCCCCCAGGTGCCAATATCAGGTGCCAACCCCTCTCCCCCCCATGTGCCAGTATCAGGGCGCTCTCTCCTTCCCACCCCCCATGTGCCAGTATCAGGTGCCAACCCCCCTCCCCCATGTGCCAGTATCAAGTGCCTCCCGTCCCCCCCATGGCAGTAACAGTTGGGTATTAAAAAAATAAAATAAACACTTCTACTTACCTCCATGTCAGCGATGCGTTGCAGCCTCTTCCTGTGTCCCGCCCTGTATGTCCATATATGGAGTCAGTGCTTGTATTTCAGAAAAGTTTCTGCTGGGATTTGAACCCACGACCTTCTGTATCAGAGGCAAAGCACTTAACCACAAGACCATAAGGGCTGCCTTGCTGCTGACTGAAAAAATATGAGCCTTCTACTGTTATAGTTGGCTAAGTGTACTGTACATCTATACACATGACAGCTGCTCATATATAGAGATATAGCAGAGCTGAGTGTGCTGGGACAGCTGTCATATAGAGATATAGCAGTGCTGGGTGTGTTGGGGCAGCTGTCATGTGTATAGATGTACACTTAGCCAGCTATAACAGTATATTTTTTCAATCAGTTGTAATGCAGCCTTTATGGCTGTGTGGGTATATGCTTTGCCACTGATACATTGGAGGTTGTGGGTTCGAATCCCAGACACATTAGGAGACCGTAAGATTAGATCACATTAGCGAGGGGGCCTGGTCAGCCGCCGCTGCCCTGAACATTAAGACAAAAATCGATATTTAACTAACTTGAAAATAAACTGTCACGCACGCTGCCCGGGCCCCGAAGCAGCTGCTTCCCCGGTAGTTACGCCACTGCATGCAGCGCCCTAATATATGGTAGGTGAGACAAGGAGAGGGACATTGGCTATGCACGTAGGTGCAGCAGCTGGTATGTCGTTATAACCTGTGCCTGATTCATGTACCTTTGCTCTTGGCTGAACATATCCCGAGAAGAGTAAAGCAAGAAAAAAATGTGATATTCTGCCATGAGATGCCTATCCTATATATGTCTATGTGTGAGCACCCAGTGGTTGCATTGTGAATTGTGACCCGTCTAAGATTTTGTTAGCAATTCGCAAATTGGGTTGAATTTGTTTTATGAGAAATTGGAGTCAATAAAATGTGAGCAAAGGTAACACACCACCAAACCCAAAAAATAGTCTACCAAAGATCTACCATCCAGAGCTGGACCCCACCTCATTCTCCATAGCTTATGAAGATTTACTATCAGCAATACCATTCAATGTGACAGTGTTGCATGCGTACAGCATGGTGGAGAGCCAGCGTCGTCACCCCCAGGCTCTGTCCTTTCTAGCTTAGCAGCAGCTTGAATAGAATTTTCCCAAGTAAACATGGCGTCAATCACCTGACAAAAGAGCTAAGCATCAGCCGACAGACTCCATGACTTCTCTATGGTCCAACCAGGCACCCACTGTGTCCTACCGAAAGGCAAGTTCCCCAAAACAGCTGTCTTCAGATGGATTCCCTTTTCCTTTTAGAGAAAGCTCTTGATTTGGCTAATATTCCTAGCCATGATTCAAGGCTATAAGGTAGCTACTTCCCCTAGGAGGCACTCCCCGTCCTCGCTCCTGTGAGTCTGACATCACTAATGTGGTTCTGCTAGTATCACTCCATTATCATGGCAACCAGCCCAGCTGACAATGGGGCTGATCAGCCTATCAGGAAGCCGGGATGCTGGGCCAAACAGACTTGGAGATGGCATCATGTGCTTCCTGTCAGTGGGTTATTTGGTGTCCACAATTGCCTGTGATAGGTCTTTTTGCCTCACATGCTTAGTTTGTGTTTCATGTGGATTCTTGAAATTCTGACCTTCTGCCTATTAATGATTACTTCTGACTGCTGATTTTGCTCTAACACTTAATCCTGATTTTGACCAGACCTGTCTGACTTCCTCTTTTGTCTCCCCTATGTAGGTCCTGTGTACATAGTCAAGACAGGAGCCATCACCCAGTTGAGGGCTGCCGTTTAGGGCAGATCATCTAACTAGGTAGGGACAGTGGTTTGGGTGGAGGTTAGGTCTGCACTGTTCACAAACCCAACCAACATGACAGTTAATCTGCATATCCTGTTTTCACGGGAGTATTGCCTTGCCTAAAAGAGTCCCTCTACACGGAGTAAAAGCATTCCCTTAAATGATGCCATGATGCTTGACAAGTCCTTAGCTGTTTAGCATCCAGTGCATGCTTTATTTAATTTCCTTCTATTAAGCTTTGGAGTAATTTAGTTTCTGCTCTTCCAGTCACAAGGCATCATCGGGACATCAAATTTCATCTTGCCCAACAATATGTCACTTCTCCAGAACATCTTTTGCTGTCCTTAAATTCCTCATGAGTCCCTAGGTGTGACATGAATCTAGGACCTCAATACAAAATCTGAAACAGAACCCCCACATACCATGTGCCATATAGAAAACTGGTTTTCATATGTGGCAGAGGGGCCAATTGAGACTGCTACCTCCCCCCAATGCTATGTCACACACGAGTGGATGCCTCTACAACTTGGCACTGATGGCCGAATTGCTCCTTCTATATCTATTCCAAAAGCCCTCAAATGTGCTGGCAGTGACCTTCTTTCTAGATTCTTTACTAACAAAATAATCAGGAGGCCACTGTGGTAGGCACTTGGAGGGACTCATCTAATAGATGCTCTAATAGTCAACTACCGTGACTAGGTCATCAGTAAATGTAATCAGGGCAGGTATCTGCTCAGCTTCAGCAAAGCTTTTCCATCTGTTGAGCTTTCCTTTGCTCTCAGGGTACAAAAAGCGAATTTAAGAGCCACGTCAGGTTGCGGGATGTTACTGCTTGGCCTCAAGTAACCAGCAGCACATAAGGCAGAACAACCAAGTGTCCCTGGGCATCAGAGGCTAGAACACGTCTAATAGCGTGTGCTGCACGAAGCTTCTCAGAATTGCTGCTCCATCTGTTCCTTCCTTTTCATTTGGGTTCTGCCCATCAAGGAGCACTCCGATGAAGCCGGCCACGTTATTAATAGCAGGGCCATTCTTGGGTCACCACAATTACCTTCTCAAAGTCGCATCCAGTTCTCCAATGTTAAGCATTTATGGAGAAGAACGCTTCATGCCAGATTGTTTCTTCAGCAGCAGGCTCTGTACTTGAGCTGACATCTTCTCGCCGCGACCTTGCTCTGCCCTGAATGTGATATGATGGCGCAGCAGCCTGATCACATCGCCGGAGACAAACGGGCAAAGGTTTTTCTTCAGTTTTTATGGTCAAACTTTATATTTAAAGGATACATTTCTTATAAAACAGAATAATTTTTCTTCATTTTTATGCCTCCAATTAGGGTCTGATGACTTAATAAACAGCGGAGGAAATACTCTAGTCAGGATCCTCATCTTTTGGCCAGAGTGAAGAGCAAGTGTCTCTCTCTCTCTCTCTCTGGAGGACCTGTCCTGACCAATATTACACAGGCAAATCATTGTTATGAACGGGCACTGTATAATGCTTCATATTGCCCGTGGTGGTGTTGCAGGGAAATTGGGCAACTTTGACCGACACCTGGGACCACTGCCGGTCAGCTGTTTAAGAAGGCACCGGCACCTCGGTAAGTGCTGTGGCCTTCTTGCAGGTTACCAAGCACAGCACCGTACATAGTATAATGGTCGTGCTTGGTATTGTGCACAGTCCCATTTACTTCAAAGGGACTGAGCGCGATACTAAGCACAGCCGCTATACTATGTGGTAAGCACAGAGAAGACCGCGGCGCTCAAAGGAGCACTGCTGCCTTCTCAAACAGCTGTACCCCCACCGATCAGATACTGAGGATCTATCCCGAGGATAGGTCATTAGTATCAAAATCTCGGAGAACCACTTTAATGTCATCTTGATGACCGCTTTGTAGATCAGTAACCAAAAATATGAAAATAGCATTCGCCCACTACTGATACAAAACTACGCGTTTCGGACATTCTAAGACCAGTACGGCTGCCACGACTAAGGACAAGTCCTAATATATTCGAAATGCATATGTTTTTTTTTTTTCATTCTTTTGTACAAGATGGTTTTAATGTTTTACAGAGTGCTGGAGAACATTTTTTTCACTACTGGGTAGAGCTTAGTTGCCACAGAGCTGGGTTCTGTGTAGGCCACTGATCTCCAGCCTGTGGCGTCACAGCTGATGTGTAGCTGGAACTTTTTTCCATAGGTTATTGGAGCATATTGATGGGCTACGGACTGGAGACCGCTGGGTTAGAGAAGTCACATGAGGGGGTCAAGTCTGAAACCTGTTTACTAGTGTAGGGGACTATGTGTCCTGGTGTCATGGACCGCCACAAGCTGCAGAGAGCAGAGTTCGGCCCACCACAGCATGATTGCATGGAGGAAATCCCGGACCGGCCACAGGAAGCGATTATGTTGCAGTCAAATCCAATGATGTAGGCCTCTTTCACACGGGCGTTGCGGATTGGGTCCGGATGCGTTCAGGGAAAATGGTGCGATTTTGACACTAAAACAGTTTTCACTGCGAATGCGTTCCATGTTTGGGTTTTTTCCGCGCGGGTGCAAAACACTGTAATGCGTTTTGCACGCGCATGAGAAAAATCAACATGTTTGGTACCCAGACCCGAACCCGGATTTCTTTACAGAAGTTGGGGCTTGGGATCGGTGTTGTGTAGATTTTATTATTTTCACTTATAACATGGTTATAAGGGAAAATAATAGCATTCTGAATACAGAATGCATAGTAAAACAGCGCTGGAGGGGTTAAAAAAAAAAATTCTAAAATAATATAACTCACCTTAATCCACCTGATCGCGCAGCCCGGCTTCTCTTCCGTCTTCTTCTTTGAGGAATAGGACCTTTGATGACGTCACTGCGCTCATCACATGATCTTTTACCATGGTGATGGATCATGTGACGGACCATGTGAAGAGCGCAGTGACGTCACCACAGGTCCTTTTCCTGTGCACAGCAAAGAAGAAGACAGAAGAGAAGCCGGGCTGCGCGAACAAGTGGATTAAGGTGAGTTATATTATTTTTTATTATTTTTTAACCCCTCCAGCGCTATTTTACTATGCATTCTGTATTCATTATAACATTATAAGGGGAGATAATAATGATCGGGTCCCCATCCCGATCGTCTCCTAGCAACCGTGCGTGAAAATCGCACCGCATCCGCACTTGCTTGCGGATGCTTGCGATTTTCGCGCAACCCTATTCACTTCTATGGGGCCTGCGTTGCGTGACAAAAACGCAGAATATAGAGCATGCTGCGATTTTCACGCAACGCACAAGTGATGCGTGAAAATCACCGCTCGTGTGCACAGCCCCATGGAAATGAATGGCTCCGGATTCAGTGCGGGTGCAATGCGTTCACGTCACTGATGAGCGGGGGTCCTGGGTGTGAGGATAGGTTCTTAACTATAAAAATCTTGGAAAACCCCTTTAACTGCATATGAATGCAGAGGCGCTCAGAGGTTCCTATCTTATATTAGAAGGAGCCACAATATCGTATCGATGCAGACATACTAATTCTGTAGATGTACTGATCGTATCGCTTTCTACCCATGTTAGATGCATGTTCTACTTCGAGAAGGAGATGTCCTTAAAGCTCAGGACACGGTTCACTGGATGGATATGGAGTATAGAAATAGTATGTACTTCACTGCCACCTTGTGGCAATCATTACTACTGCATGTGTTGTTCTTGCACCCTTTCCTGGATGGTCACCTTTGCTGTATAATGTTATTATCTTCCCGTTACCACTAGTTATTATGGATCATAGCGCACATATTATTTTTATGACGGTGCACTAAATGGCGGTACTATTTGTACGCTGTAATCCAACCCTTCTCCCAGACAAGGTGTAGATCAGGGTCCTTCACCATTGAAAGCCTTCGGTAACTTTCTCATACACTCCCCATGTTTCTTTCCAATGGCAGTTCCTGTAAGACCCTATACTTCTGACAGCAGAGGGTTTGCTACAATTACACCACAGTGGGCTAATCAGCTTAGCGTTTACATTGTATCAGTCTGGACTGTAGAGCTCACATAGGGCTGGATACTACTCTAACCGAACCCTCGGCTGTGAGAAGTTTACATCTGTCGGGAGCCTCAGGGTGTCGACAAGAATTCCCACATACACTGACAGCAAGTAGAGATTTTGAAAATGAGGAGGAAATTCATCAGAAAAGTTTTTCTCAGTTTTCAATATTTAAAGGGGTTGTCCAGGATTTTACCACTGATGGCCTATCCCCAAGACACACCATTAAAATCTGATCGGTGCGGGTCCGACACCCTAAACCCCCGCCGTTCAGCATCTCGACGGTAGCTCTGGTACTGCTCAGTTCTGTCCGAGGTGCAGTGAACGGAGCCGGTTAGCGCAGAAATGCTTCCATTCACTTCATCGGGGGCAACGCTGCAGTAACCAGATCCAGCCGCTAGAGAGTGGATTGAGCTTCTGCAGAACAGCCGATTGGAGGGGCAGGGTGGGGGTGCGCAGTGTCGCACTGCCGCACATCAGACATTAATGAGCTATCCGGAGGGATAGACAATCAATAGCCAAATTCTGGACAACTTCTTTAAGGTTTTTCTGCCATAAAATAAACGTGACCCTGCGTTACATCCACTGTACGCATTTGGGTGAGCTTTGACACAGAGTATACTGATGTAGCAGAGCTCACAATGTAACTGGGAGCAGAGAATGTATCAGCTTCATATTCTTCGTTTCCGGATTACCCCTTTAAAGGTATAAAAAAAAAAAAGTTGTCATTTCATCCTTCGTTCTTTGCTGCCATCTTGTGGAAAATTTACAAACTGCACATTTTTGGCGGCATTTCCTATGACTGAAGTGTCAATGCACTGATATAATAAGATCATCCTGTCCTGATTTTAGGAGCAATGCTCTTTCATATAAATATAAAAAAAAGATAAAAAGTTACTTACACTTCCTGGAAATGTGGACGGGACACAGACTTTCTCTCCATCTACGTGAAACGTAAGGCTATGGACATCTCAGGCATGGGAAAATAGGATTCTCGCATGCAGTATGTTACTGAATAGAGATGAAAAATTTGATTCGGCTGCTTCGCCGAATTTTACAAAAAAATTTGCTTTGTAACAAATTTGCCACAAAGTAGTGGGTACAATGACAGGGAACGACGATTGCGACGACCCCCCCCCCCTCCATCGTCATTGTACCCCTCAGATGCCGCTTTTATAAAACATTAAAGTGTAAAATGATAAAAAAAAAAAATGTATCATACTTATCTCCTCCATTGCATCGCGAAGAGCTTGCCGCGGCCATCTTGATTGCAGATCTAGCACAAAATCTTGCATGACCCGTGATGACATTATCACATCGGCTGGCGTGGTGATGTCATACTTCACCGCGCATGGAATTTCGTGCAAGATCTTCAATCAAGATGCGGCGGAATGGTCCTTGGAGCTCAAACGGACGAGGTACAGTCAGGTCCATAAATATTGGGACATGGACACAATTCTAGCATTTTTGGCTCTATACACCACCACAATGGGTTTGAAATGAAACGAACAAGACGTGCTTTACCTGCAGACTGTCAGCTTTAATTTGAGGGTATTTACATCCAAATCAGGTGAACGGTGCAGGAATTACAACAGTTTGTATATGTGCCTCCAACTTGTTAAGGGACCAAAAGTAATGGGACATAATAATAATCAGAAATCAAACTTTCACTTTTTAATACTTGGTTGCAAATCCTTTACAGTCAATTACAGTCTGAAGTCTGGAACGCATAGACATCACCAGACGCTGGGTCTCATCCCTGGTGATGCTCTGCCAGGCCTCTACTGCAACTGTCTTCAGTTCCTGCTTGTTCTTGGGGCATTTTCCCTCCAGTTTTGTCTTCAGCAAGTGAAATGCTCAATCGAATTCAGGTCCGGTGATTGACTTGGCCATTGCAGAACATTCCACTTCTTTCCCTTAAATAACTCTTTGGTTGCTTTTGCAGTATGCTTTGGGTCATTGTCCATCTGCACTGTGAAGCGCCGTCCAATGAGTTCTGAAGCATTTGGCTGAATATGAGCAGATAATATTGCCCGAAACACGTCAGAATTCATCCTGCTGCTTTTGTCAGCAGTCACATCATCAATAAATACAAGAGAAGCAGTTCCATTGGCAGCCATACATGCCCACGCCATGACACTACCACCACCATGCTTCACTGATGAGGTGGTATGCTTAGGATCATGAGCAGTTCCTTTCCTTCTCCATACTCTTCTCTTCCCATCACTCTGGTACAAGTTGATCTTGGTCTCATCTGTCCATAGGATGTTGTTCCAGAACTGTGAAGGCTTTTTTAGATGTCGTTTGGCAAACTCTAATCTGGCCTTCCTGTTTTTGAGGCTCACCAATGGTTTACATCTTGTGGTGAACCCTCTGCATTCACTCTGGTGAAGTCTTCTCCTGATTGTTGACTTTACACATACACCTACCTCCTGGAGAGTGTTCTTGATCTGGCCAACTGTTGTGAAGGGTGTTTTCTTCACCAGGGAAAGAATTCTTCGCTCATCCACCACAGTTGTTTTCCGTGGTCTTCCGGGTCTTTTGGTGTTGCTGAGCTCATCGGTGCGTTCCTTCTTTTTAAGAATGTTCCAAGCAGTTGTTTTGGCCAGGCCTAATGTTTTTGCCATCTCTCTGATGGGTTTGTTGTGTTTTTTTTCAGCCTAATGATGGCTTGCTTCACTGATAGTGACAGCTCTTTGGATCTCATCTTGAGAGTTGACAGCAACAGATTCCAAATGCAAATAGCAGACTGGAAATGACCTCTGGACCTTTTATCTGCTCATTGTAATTGGGATAATGAAGGAATAACACACACCTGGCCATGGAACAGCTGAGAAGCCAATTGTCCCATTACTTTTGGGACCTTAACAAGTGGGAGGCACATATGCAAACTGTTGTAATTCCTGCACCGTTCACCTGATTTGGATGTAAATCCCCTCAAATTAAAGCTGACAGTCTGCAGGTAAAGCACATCTTGTTCGTTACATTTCAAATCCATCGTGGTGGTGTATAGAGCCAAAAATGTTAGAATTGTGTCAACGTCCCAATATTTATGGACCTGACTGTAAGTATGATTTTTTTTATTTATTTTGTACCGCCATTCAGAGAAAATTGATTCACTACCACGAAGCATGAGGAAATTCGGCTTTGCTGTGAATCAAATTTTCCCTGAAATTCGGATCGAAGTACACTTTGTGGACTTTGATTCACCCAACACTATTAGTGGTTTCCTGGAGTCAAAAACCTTCATTCCTTCATTCATTTTCAGATCTCTGATATTCAGATTACAACCTGCTCCTAGTTTCAGACTTTTCTATTGTGGATGTGTTCCTCCTAGTAATGTATCTGGATCTGTCTTTCCAGGATGCTGCTGCCTTCCCCTGTGCGTGCACTTATCTTTGTATATACAGCCTGTGTCAGCTCCCCTCTTTAGATGCTTTCCCTATTCTCCACACTCTGATCTGCCATATCCAACCTCCTTCTCTTCCCTTTTGCGATCTACAATACTGCGAGGGTGAGAGCAGAGACAGCTAGGGACGTACACAACTATCATAGAGCACAATAGCAAAAAGTTAGTATGGACCCCTCCTGCCTCATTCACCTCTCCTTTGCGTCCTGTATTGCCTGGGAGTGTTTGACACATGTGGACTAGCAAAGTGCAACACCCTAGATTTTCATTTTTTTTTTAATAAGCGAACCAAATTTTAATTAAAAAAATTGGAATAAAAATAAGTCGCCACCAATCTCACCCTCTTTATCCGTCTTTTTTTTCCGGAAAGTGTAACAGGTGCTTCAAAAACATGGCACTCGTTCTGAACCCCTTACTTATCAATGCAGTCACACCAGACAACTGGAATAAATACACTGATAAATCTCGTCGGTAGTGTTGAGCACGAATATTCGAATCGCGAATATCGCCACTTCGAGAATTCACAAATATTTTGACTATAGTGCTTCGTATTTGCGAATAGTGTTGATCGCGAATACTCTAATCGCGAATTTATCACGAATATCGGCACTTAGCAACATCCCTAGCAACCAATAGGAAAGTTGCCTACCCCTTAGTGTTGATCGTGAATATTCTAATCGCAAATTTTTATCGTAAATATATTACATTGCCGATTTTTGCAATCAAGTAAATAATGACTGGAGATCAGGAATTCTCAAATTTGCGTATTTATGGCAAAAAAAGTCACGAAATATGAATATTTGAATATTGCCTATGCCGCTCATCACTACTCGTCGGTACAGCTGTAAATCACTGCTATACATAATATACAGTATTTCAAAACTGGAGACCTGCAGCTTCCACTAGGGGGAGCTCTGTGTAAAGGAATGTATACAGTTACCGTAATAATCTCTTTGCATGAAACTCCCCCTACTGGTTGCATGAAAAATGAGTGTTTTCATGTCTGGAAGAGAAGAAGTTAAGCGCTGGGCCCCTTGAGCCCTGAAGCAGTCACGTGGTCTGGAACCACTGAAGGTACACCACTGCAGAAATAGTAGCAGAGCTCTGCTGGATTTCTATGAGATCCAGCAGCACCATCAGCTAGGTGGAGGTCTTTCACACCTCAAAATGGTAGGTTGTTTTAAATGAAGATTATTCCGAAAATTCAAAAAACTCATTTTACTTTTAGCAACCACAGGAACAATATAAAAAAGCAGGGTAGATTTACAGCAAAGCTTCGAGAAGATGTCCAACATTATCTTCACAACTGGTTTATGGATAAAGTGATAAGAAAAGCTCAGGCCACATCTGTAGAAGTATCATCCAGAGTCCTGTAAGTCATCCTATGTGACGAGTCCTGGAGCTTCTAGATGTTCTTATACAGACTGAAGTATCATGTTCACTACGATTACCGTAAATGGCCGTTCTGGAGTCTTCGCCGAGGAGCATAGTCAATAATTCAGCTCTAGAAAAAGAAGAAAAATCAATTGATATGAGATCACCGTCAAGACGAAGTGAATCGAACACAGATATTGACCTGCTGGGAAGGCTACCATGTCTGCTCATTATTTCCATAAGGCCCCATTCACATGATCGTATCCATTTTGCGGACCACAAAATAAATGCCCTATCTTTTGCTTTATGTCCGCACAGACCCAGAAGCACAAGGCCGCCCTTGAAGTTAATGGGTCCACACTGCGACGTGGGGTGCACACAGCCGATGTCCATGTTTTGTGGATCCTCCTTTTGTGGTCTGCAAAATGGACACGGACATGTGAATGGACCCTGAAGGGGTCTTCCGTAACTTTCATATTGATGGCCTATCCTCAGAATACGTTACCAATATAAGATTGCCGGGGTCCAACATTCAGCTGTATGAAGAGGCCGTGTGAGGGCTTAGTCCTCTTCCTTGGTCATAAGAGGTCACATTCATCGGTCAAATGGCCTAGGTGCAGCTCAGTCCCATGCAAGTGAAGCTGAGCTACAATACCAAGCACAGCCGCTATACAGTGGATGGCGCCTTGCTTGGTAAGCTGCGATGAGGCCACGGCACTCACCAGAGCTCCGGTGAGCAACATGGCTTCCTCAAGATTGTGGGGGTGCCGAGAGCCATCAATATGAAAATCACAGAAAACCCTTTTAAGGTATCTTCATAGGGTTCAAAGCTCCATATTCTGATGCAGATCTTCAAGACATGGAGTTCAATGATTCTTGCTACTGACTACCACCAATAATGGGAACGTAGGAGATCACTATAGACTGCTTATTTATTGAGCTCAATTATACACTGTAAGCAGTAAGCTCCTAAGCTCCCCCCAGTGGTGGCCACAGGTAGTGAGAAATCAGTCATTTAAGTCGAGCTTTCGGGTATCGACTACTAAATATACATAATTAAAAAATAATTGGCACAGACTTGGGGGGAATTAATCATTCCTTTGGTGCCAGAATTCAAAACGTTTTTCATTCTACGCAGCTCTCATCACTTTTATGGAAACCAAACCCAGTATTTACGGCTTCCTGAAGGACTTTCCTAAAGTGTTCCTGCACTTTGATGTCTCAGCGACATAGTAAAGGGTTTGATCAACGGAGGTCCAAGTGCTGGCACCCCTGCTGACCCCAAGAACGAGAAGAAAGAAGCGCTCACACCAAATGCTCTCTCTCCTCTCCGCATGAGGATGGGCTCAATATAAAGTGTAGGAGCTCGCCTCCAGTCCATCTCTCGCAGCGAGGACACACAGCACTCTGTATGAGCTCTTCTTTCTCCTCCTTCTAGTGATTGTTGGGTGTCTCAGCGCTCAGATCACCACTAATCAAAACCCTTGATGTACAGGGACACATTAAACTATGTACTGAAACCAGTCCCATCTTGTGCTTGGCGTACACTATATAATACATCTCTTTACCTGAGATGGTTCCTTATTGTCCATCTCGATAGGTTCCTGGTCTGTGATCCTACAATACTTCTCTTTAATCCTGGAAAATATGAAGACAATGATATGAATGTTCTGAGTGCACTTATGTGTCAGGTGTAGGAAAAAATCCAGCACTGGCGACCGGATGCTTTATTTACATGCAAGATACAAACAGATAAAAATGTTGACGCGTTTCGGACTACACTAGCTCTATGTCAAAACACTCAATGGTTAAAATACACATGTGAGAAACACTGAACCAATGGAAATCACAGCACATCACTGATTGGGTAATAAGGAACAATTTGGTGGAGAACTCTGGAGTGGAATGAATACAGAACAAAGGAAAAACATTCACACTGGAAAACAAAAAACGTAATAAGGACAAAATCAAACTAAGAAACAAAATTACACTTTAGTACTTAGATGCTTTGAAACCCTCAATGAGCCAATAATGACCCCCGCTGGAAGCTAGGAGATTCAAAGCGTGCAGATACTAAAGGTAATTAATATCTGTAATAATAGGATAGAGCATAACGTCGGGAACACACAGACGGTGAGTCCTAACTGGAACCTCGCCCGCTTTCCCTGTCTATTTGCAGTGCAAGCCCTAGGCGGCAAGTCTGCAACTGGTTGACCTTCCCTTCTCAGCTAAACTGCAAGACAGACACACACAGAGACAGAACAACACCGAGACTGTGTCGTATGGGAATGGGTCAGAACCGGAGGGACAAAATAGTACAAAATCGCAAGACGAAGGGTAGTCACAAAGCCTAGCCAAAGTCAGAACCAGACAGGAAGCACAGTACCAAAACACAAGACAGAGAATGGTCAAAGGCAAGCCGAGGTCAATAACAATAATACCAGTCCACACGCATACAGAACCACAACCAAGAGCACCGCTAGGGAGTCTGAAGCTATCACAGGCACTGGTGTATGGCCAGGATGGAGTTTAGATAGAGCGCCGGGAGACAGGATCAGAACCTGATAGGTGCTCCATTAGTCAGACACAGAACACAGAGACAGAACAGCTGAATGATCAAGCACCGCTAGCCTCCTCCAGCACAGGTCCGCTGTGGAGAGAAACAGAGCATTGCGTCCTGTTGTTAGGGACTCTGTCGCGTCACCAGGGGGTGTGGCTTCGCAGCCGAGATCTTGCCGCTGGAATCCGGACAGGTAAGTTTGTGACATTACCCCCCTCTTACGAGGGGCCTCTGGATCCTCAACCTGGGGAGCTCGCTTTAATGGAAATTTTTGCATGGCTAGGAGTATGAACGTCCAGAGCCGGCATCCATGTTCTCTCCTCACGACTATACCTCTTCCAATGGATTGACAAAATTAGAATATAACATCCTGTCTTTCATTTAAACCCTTCGGATTTCTCATCTGATCATCACTGATGACGTCACAGCGCCCGCCCAGCGTTCACACATCAGCAAGATGGCCACGGCAGCCTCTTCGCGGTCAGCCGTGATCAAATTAATTTGTTACCACAAAGTGCCAAGAAATTCAGGCTTGTGGCGAATCAAATCTTTCCAAATTCCAGTTTGTTAACTTTGATTTGTTCAACACTAGAATATAGCATTAGTTCATATGTTCTATGTGTTTGCAGAGTGCTGTTGCATTGTGTTTGCTTGTACTTACTGTATTGTCAGCCATGGGGAGGCGAACCATCTCTTTATTTTACAGCATGGGCTGAATAGTGGCAATAAAGGAATCCCCTAACACAACAGTGCCCTAAGTAGCCGCCTACTTGGCCTACCTCTCATCCTGGCCATGGTTTGTTGTGTCTTTTGTTATGATGGAAAGTTTTGAATGACTCCCCCCAGTTTTTTTTTTATTTGTGACTAGAGTTGATCACGAATATTCGAATTTCAAATTTTTATCGCGAATATAGGTACTTCGAAAATTCGCGAATATTTCGAATATAGTGATATATATTCGTAATTTCGAATATTCGCTATATTGCTATATATTCTTTTTTTAGAATATTACGAATATTCGAAAAAGCGAAGTTATAGCAATATAGCGAATATTCGAAAAAAAAACAAATATAGAGCAATTTAGCTAATATAGTGCTATAATCTTCTTTTTAATAGTTGTAATTTTTTTTCCAATCTGAACTTCAGATGAGAAAAAAATTACAACTATTAGACAAAGAAGATTATAGCACTATATTAGCTAAATTGCTCTATATTCGTTTTTTTTTTCGAATATTCGCTATATTGCTATATATTCTTGTTTTAGAATATTAGGAATATTCGAAAAAACAAAGTTATAGCAATATAGCGAATATTCGAGAAAAAAAAACACGAATATAGAGCAATTTAGCTAATATAGTGCTATAATATTCTTTGTCTAAAAGTTGAAAAATTTGCAATAAAAATTTGAAAATTCGAATACGAAAATTCGCATATTACACGATCATTACCTTGCCGATTTTTTGAGTAAAAAAAATCGTAGAATATAATGAATATTCGAATTTGAGAATATTCGACTAATATTCTATGAAATATTTGCGAAATATCGCGAATTCGAATATGACCCCTGCCGCTCATCACTATTTGTGACCATCACTTTTAAGGTATTAGTTAGCAGAGGGGATTCCTCTGTTCAGAATGGTCATCTCTCGGCCAAAGTGGAGAGCAGTTATGAAGAACATCTCTCACTCTTTTGAGGACCTATCCTGTATTATACAAATAACACATTGATTGAAATGGACAATGTGTAATGCTTCAGTTCACCTGTGGTGGTGCTGCAGGGAAAGCCAACTCTTACTGCCAGGTTTCCCTACAGATCACAGATGATCAATGTAGATCCAAGCAGGAGGAAGCTTTGTGATCTGCTTTTTATCATGTACAGTGTCCGACTGCGGTGTCTAGGGCCCACCGTATGGATACGATCAAATATTACCTGCTCACATAGCAGCAAGATGATTGAATATGGGGGTCCCTGCGGCAACTTTGAGAAGGTAGGTCCTGGGGAAAAGAGGACACTGGTAGCTTTCCTCTATACCTAGAAGTCATCTCAGCTCTGATCAAGCTGGGGATTTTCTTTAATACTCTATGAAGTTTTTTTTATAAAAACATAAGCTGGTTGAGGTGCTGTACATCGAATATATATATACTGTATGTAGTACAGTAAGTCTACTGTGCTATGTGCCACTTGTGCAGGGGTGGGAGACTAGGGGCCCACCTTGCTCAGGGGCCCACCAGGAGATTCACTTGTACCCCTGTGGGCCAGTCCGAGCCTGGTCATGTAGTTATAAAAAGTAGGGAGAGAAAGACACTCAATAAAGTGAACAATAAACACATAAAGAATGACATAATATTACTTACTTCTCCCAGTTCAGAAGTATAATGATACCGGAGACCAAGAACAAAATACAGATGATAGCAAGCCAGGAAATGACCTTATAGGCTGGAGACTCTCTTTCTATTGGAAGAGAAGAGGACAACAAGGTTAGCTTGCTATACGGTCATCTGGTATGCACATCACAGAGGCAGGCTAGTAACACATGTGGCCGTCAATATATAATCTTCATTTATACTGCATACAAAGATAGAGGGTAGAATTAAAAATAAAAAGCCACAAATGCAGAATGAATCATCAGACTAGAGGTTTGCAGATGTGATAAGGTAAGTACATTTCTCCCCTGCAAAACGGAAACTGGACGGATCCGTTATGCAGCCCATAGACTTCTATTATGACGGCATGCCTCTAAAGACATTCCGTTATGCATTCCATCATAGAATTGCGTTATGGTCCATGGTAACAGAATCCATAACGCAATTCACCTTTTACCAGTAAACGAAGCGTGAACGAATTTCAAAATATGAGATTTGCTCATCTCTAATAACAACGATCGACCATTTACTGTAATAAGCCGATCGGCACTTGTATTAAGGGGCGTTATTATTATCATCACACGTCCCCAGTACAGTTTTCATATAGTCTGCGGCACACCACCTGCTTCTGGTGACAAACTATTTTTTTGGTGACTGCATACAAGATCATTTGTGAGGTGATCAGTGGGGCATTTAGACAGGCTGATGAGCGGCTGAAGGGACATACTTACGAAGTTCATTCCTGATTACTGGCCCTTGCAAAAGAGCCTAAAGAAATCCCCAGAATTACATTGGGATTCACAACATACCAGTAGCTCGCCTTATTACTGTTGTCCTAGTGCATAAATCTCCGAAAAAAGGTTTGCAAATTAGATTTACATGGAAGTTGTACCCATGATGTCTAGAAAGATCATCAGAACAAGTCTAAAGTTGGCCCACGGACACGTAGACAGACTCCAAGAAAGCCAAGAACAGCTTTTCACCAGGAGGAACCTTATAAGAACCATAAGGTATAGTGGTGGAAATGTCATGTTTTTGACATATTTCTCACTAGGATGGCCTCTCCTGCTCATCTTTACAGAAACCAGAAGATACTTGAAGATAACATGGGACCATCCATCAGCCAAAAGTGACCTTGTAACAATGACCCGAAATATACCACTAAATCCATCAAAGCAGAGCTGAAAATACAAAATGGAGGGGTGTTAACATTTCATTTCTAATATAATGGACTGTGCGTCCAGCATTGTAGGACCTAAAAAGCCTCTTTGTGGGGGAATGGAAAAATGTTCTCCCAGCTGAAAAAAAAGAGACCGGTAGACAATTTTAAAGCACATCTGCTGGAGGTTGTTTCTGCCCAAGGGACATAGAACCAGTTATTAGAAGAAATGGAATAGCTTTGATTACTTTTTGTTTAATAAATGATTGCAAATTGTAATTTTATTTTATATTTTATTGTTCCATAAATTAATCTTTATGTATTGTTTGAACGAAGATCAAATATAAGTAGGTCTACGTAGGATGAAATGGTTTCCAGGGTATTCATGGAATGGTCATCACTATCAGTTCTAACACCGGTTAGACGACTCGAGGGGCTGCCACTGCTGCTTTTTTTGTTTGTTTAACAGGCACCGTGCCCAATATTTTGTAGTGGTTGTGTCTGGTACTGCAGCTATTCTAAAGAAAGACCATCTAAAAGTATTGGAAACCCCCTTTAACATACAAAGAAAGGCTTTATATTGGGTGGAAAACTAAAGTAAAATAACCTACCTGTTGTATTGATGTCTATCGATGAACTTGCTGTTCCCATTGTATTATTAGCTCTGCAGATATAACTCCCATAATCCTCCTCCGTCAAGTCTCTTATCTCCAGCCGTAGATGATTATACGATGTAGAAGTCCAGTACTTATGTCCTCGGTCAGCCTGTCTTATTGCTGAGCTGCCCAAGAGTAGATTGCTCTTGTAAACTTCAATGATGGACGGTGGGTGGCTGTCCACGCTGCACAATATGATTCCATTCTTTCTTTCATTAGTCTCTAAGAAGGACGATATCACCAGATTCTTGGGGCCATCTGGAATATCACAATACATTGTATCAGGTGCAAGTATTTGCCATTGCCAATATTAATATGGTGCATACCAAGAAATATTTTTATTTGAGGCAAGCTAAGGGCTCTTTCACACTTGCGTTCTTGTCTTCTGGCATAGAGTTCCGTCGTCGGGGCTCTATGCCAGAAGAATCCTGATCAGGATTATCCTAATGCATTCTGAATGGAGAGAAATCTGTTCAGGATGCATCAGGATGTCTTCAGTTCCGGAACGGTACGTTTTTTGGCCGGAGAAAATACCGCAGCATGCTGCGCTTTTTGCTCCGGCCAAAAATCCGGAACACTTGCCGCAAGGCCGGATCCGGAATTAATGCCCATTGAAAGGCATTGATCCAGATCCGGCCTTAAGCTAAACGTCGTTTCGGCGCATTGCCGGAGCCAACATTTAGCTTTTTCTGAATGGTTACCATGGCTGCCGGGACGCTAAAGTCCTGGCAGCCATGGTAAAGTGTAGCGGGGAGCGGTATACTTACCGTCCGTGCGGCTCCCCGGGCGCTCCAGAGTGACGTCAGGGCGCCCCAAGCGCATGGATCACATGATCGCATGGATCACGTCATCCATGCGCATGGGGCACTCTGACGTCATTCTGGAGCGCCCCGGGAGCCGCACGGACTGTAAGTATACCGCTCCCCCGCTCCCCCGCTCCCCCGCTCCCCCGCTCCCCGCTCCTACTATGGCAACCAGGACTTTAATAGCGTCCTGGCTGCCATAGTAACACTGAAAGCATTTGGAAGACGGTTCCGTCTTCAAATGCTTTCAGTACACTTGCGTTTTTCCGGATCCGGCGGGCACCTCCGGCAACGGAAGTGCACGCCGGATCCCAACAACGCAAGTGTGAAAGAGGCCTTATAATCCTTAAAATGTAAATCTCAAATCTGGTAAATCAACTCTACCACATGTACTGATGGTCAACTGAAGGAGTTTCCTTTCATTGGCCACTATTTATTACATTTGAGCACTTTCACCCTGTGGCTGAATATTTTAAGCTTCTAGTTACAGCTTGAAAGTTTGGGGCCTGAATGCAACCAATACTGCCACTCTCTCATGATATTTATAGCAAACCTAAGTCAACAAGGCCAGTTTGATGCCATTGGTATCTATCATATGTTCCATGCTGGGAGCGCGCAGTGATGTCATCATGCTTAGCGCAAGTCCTTCAGCAGGTCTTTTTCAATCAAGAGAGGGGCAAACTGCCTGTGTGAGCAAGTGGACAAGATGAGTATTTTTTTATTTATTTTTTATGTTCTTTGTAAGACCACTCCAGCCGCCATTTTAGGAAAAATGATTTGTTACCACAAAGTGCGAGGAAATTCGGCTTCGTTTGCAATCAAATTTTTCCTAAAATTCAAACCGAATTCCACTTTGGATGCTTCGATTTGCTCAACACTATTCAATAGTTGCTTTAAAAGTTTAACACTAAATTATTGAACATCTCATGGATGTCTCTGACATGGCACCACACTATTTTTGCTATATGTTCTGTCCCCAGATGCAGATCCAGTTGTTTCTGTGTGTTTATCAGTTTGACATTGCATTACCTGTGTTGTAATTCATTTGCATTACATTGTATGGTAACAGCACCATCTACTGATGAGTTCATGTATTTCATCCAGCCTGTTTTTCCCTATGCATTATGGAAGTCCCATTGTGGGTAGTTCCTGGTTCTTTCTAGTCTTGTGCTGGTACAGCAAGCAGCAACCATCTTATGTCTCAGGAGCCACACTCTCTCACTGGTTTTCCTGCCTCATTATCTGTTTTTAAGCATTGTCGGTAAGGACACTATCTTGTGACATTTACTGTATATGTTTCTTGTACCTGATAGATCATTACTATTGTATTACCTCATGTACTGCGTGTATAGCAGATTATTCTGTGTCTTATGCCATGTACCATGGATATTTATGTTCTAAAATACTACTGTTTTATTCTGTGGTTTCACCTTTCCTGTCAATCTACTATCAATAAAGAGAAAGTTAAAGTGAAAGTTAGAGTTATGTTACGAAACTCTTTTACCCCGCTACAACCTGTTAAGAGCGTTTACATTGTCATCTTGTGAAATTTTACGTCACATCCTCACTTAGGTGCATTATAATCCTTGTTACATATGTATTGCTGTAATTTCTATGTACACCGACAGATGGCAGCAATGTTTAGCAGGTACTTAGTTCAGTTTAGTATTTCTAAACTGGAATAGTACATTCCAGTTTAGCTCCCCCCTCTGTGAGGTGTGGAATATCCTGCCTCATGGGTGGAGAGAAAGTTAGGTTAGTGTAACCCACCCCCTGCTAGAGGTAGGGTGTGCTTGTAGAAGCTCCCAGATTTAGGGATCCAAAGCCAAGATCTTGTCTTGGTTGAGACAATTGATCATCATTCCCAGCCTGAGCCATGCAGCCTCAGCTGGTAGAAGCAAGCAGCCACCTCCAGTATTCCAGGAAGAAGCATACCCTGTGAGCACAACAGTGAGTACCGTCCAGAGACCAGGAGAAGCCAAATTCCTCCTCAGCTAGTCAGTCCTCAAGATAGCAGAAGATAGCAAGCGCAGAAGATATAAATTCCTGCCACATTACAGAGCCACAAGCAGACGACTTATCCTGCAAAGAGCTCTAGGCACATGATAGAAGCAGAAGATAGATTCCTGCCACACGTTGCCAATACCTGCTGGGACTTCAGACTATTGCTGTATCTCACATGGATTACTGCTGCAACAAGTAACGTCAAGTTTGAACTTTATTCCAAGTCTGGATCTGCATTATTGCTGCAAATCCCTCAATTACTCCTACTAGCAACACACTCATTTTATTGCAAGTGAGCCAGGATCCAGGAGTCCACTGTTGACACTATTGCCATCACCACACAGAGACATTATACCACTCTGGCATTCCTAACCTGGTACGTAAGTTACAACACCTTAAAGGGCCTTGTGTTAGTACCCTGCGAACGCTGCAATTGGCGTCACGAACAAAACTATAGACTATTAAACCCATATCCTGACCCACTGCATAATTTGGAGTCCGTGTAACTGCACCCACGGTCCGGCTCATTGCATAAGCAGTACAGTTTTCTCTACCTATCAAGACAGAGAAGGTTTAGCTACATGTCAGATTAACGTGTATGAGGACAGTATACTATACATCATGATATCTTTCTTTATAAACAGAAGCTGTCGATGAAACCATCAAAAGTGAAGAGCTTTAACGTAATCACGGTAGAGGTTTTCTTTCATACACTATGATAAAAAAAAACGTACATAGTATACTTATTCCAACCAAGGGGGAGGCCATGTTCCCTCTCCAGTGATTTGCTAGACAGTGGTAAGAACCTGTTTCTGAGCTGGACACATTGACCAGTACATAAGTCCTCTCAGGACCTTCATGAAGCCACTTGTTATTCTTAAAGAAGGTGTAGGTTGCATTGGTCGTCCGGGGAACCTCACAAATAAGGGTCACAGAGTGGCCTTCATATATCTCCTCAGATGGTACTACCATCAGCCTTGCACCTGTAAAATAAGCCAGGAAATCATGCATGTAAAAAACGATTTATTGTTGTAAGGTGTGATTAGTGGGCAGTTTTCTAGTAGTTATATTCTTATATATAAAGCGCAATATTATAGTAGTTATATTCTATTTATTATTTTTCTGGCTGGAATCCACATTCTGCTGCTTCGGTTTGCAACCTTTCTGTGCCAGATTACAACCAACAGGAGCTGGCAAGCTCCGGTGTTTCTCTTTGCAGTATAATTGGAGTTACAGTTGATTATTTACACATGTGGCTATATTATAGAAGATAGTTTCTTTTAAATAGGAGGCAGTAAGGTAACGGGTATAGTGTTGCCATGGGGACTAAACATGTTATAGTAATTATTTAAAGCATGTACACCAAAGTTTTTTAACAGCACATACAGTATGTACATAATCAATCTCTACTCACTTTGTACTATGAATCTTATGGATTTTGCCAAAGTCCCAAGAGAATTATGAGCCTGACATGAATATTCTCCTTGGTCTTCTCTAGTGAGGTCTCCAATTTCTAACTTCAATGTGTTATGAGAAGAAGACAATTTGAGCCGTTGGGTAGAATCCTGGAGACTGGAGGAGCCTAATGATTCCTTTCCTTTCAAAAGATACATTTGTGAAGGAGGATTGCTATCCACAGTGCATAATATTACTCCTAGTTGTCTTCCCTGAAGCTCTAAAAATGAAGTTAGGGACAAGTTCCTTGGCGGATCTGTTGAAAATAAGATAATCAAACGGAATGTTTAGGAAATCTGTATAAGTGATGAACAACTAAATTATGAAAGAACTAGATTAGGACTTACTTTCTCTGATACTATTGCTTCACATTAGGGTTCTTTTGTACGAAAAATGTCTTACATTAGGGTGGCTTTGCAGAAAGTTAAGCTGACCATACATTTCAGAAAGCTATTGGCTGAACTCCTATTTCTCCTGACCACACCCCTCATACACTTGCTCTGTAAGAACAGATGGATCGGTCATGTTGAAATCCAACTGTCTAGTCCTTCTTTTCTCAAGCATCTGCCATTAGGTGAGAATCGGGAGGACCCCATACAAAATAGAGGGTCAGTGGCAATCATTTAATGGGTATGGCCATTTTAATGCTTTAAGATTATTTACAACCTGATAGATTATTTTTGACACAGTTTTAGATGTACCCTTTGAGCCTGTGATATTTCAAAATCATGCTTTAATTAAATAATTAATATGGGTCTAGTGTTCACAACAATAACATCACTAGTCATCGAATTAAGAAGCAACAACACAGCCAAACAGAATGATCTATGGCACAGGCTATCGAAATTATATTTATCCCAAAATAACTTTACAAGATTGTAAGAATGGCACATACAGTAGCACATACACTCTGGCCTCCAGATTGATGACCGGCTAGGAGGCCTCCACCTCAAAACTTTCCAGCCAAGACCAATTCTTCTGATTTGGTCTCCAGCTTGATGACCTAGGAGGACTCCACCACAAAACTTTCCATCCAAGACCAATTCCTCTGGTTCTTAAATTCACAAGCAGAGAAAAGAATTCCCTGTGGATCTAAGAAATCTTTAAACTCCTTGCCTCACCTTTTATCTTGTAGGCTGCAGGCAAATGTTAGTTTAAAGTCCTACTATACAGTACTCTTTCTTGCAGGCTGACCATTCAGGGTAGCCATTCTTTATATAGGTAGGGCATCCACTGCTCATCTTTGGGTCATCAATTGATTGTCTAAAGCAGCTGCTTGCATGGATGTCTCTGTACTTTCACCATTTTTTTTTGCCTCCACCAACCTTAATCAATGGATAAATCAGTTTTCAACCTGACCACCATTAATACAGAGTATCTATGGATCATCATTAGAGATGAGTGAAGTTTTGAAAACGTTGATTCAGCTGCTTCACCGAGTTTCACAAAGAAATTCGCTTTGTGATGTATTACTTCGTCACGAAGCGCATATCTTTGTAAGTATCTGGATCAATGATGGAGAACGGCAATTGCGCCGCCACCTATCATTAAACCCCGCAGTTGCCATGTTCATCTCCGATCACCGCATCTGAGATGAAAAATGAGTGCTTTCAGGAGTTTAATTTAAAAAAAAAAACTCATCCATTTGAGCAGCCATTTTTATTGAATATATGTCACTGCGCACAAGATTTCGCTCGGGATCTTCAATCAAGATGTCCCCGGTGGCCTCTCTGTGCTCAGATGAGGTATGTTTTTTTTACGCCAGTTCATGGAAAATTGATTCGTTACCAGGCTTCACAGTGAATCAAAATGTTCCTGAAATTCTGATCGAAGTTCACTTCGGATACTTCAATTCGCTCAACACTAATTCTCATATATATGTCCCACATGGTTATCATCTTTGAACACTTTAGACTAGAAATCCATTTCGATTTGTGGTCATCGTGACTGTATTTTGACTTTTTTATAGTGAGTATGCGGCACCGCAGAACAGGGTTTTAAAATGATAATTGTTGTAATGTTGTATTCTTAAGTAAAATGTTCTGATTTACTGTATTTGTATCCTTAATAGGATTGTATAGACATCTAAGGATAGTAAGTCAATTTGTTAATATATACAGTATATACGAGTATGAAAAGACTCAGAAAACCGGAAGAGTTCATTTCACTGCTTCTAGACCCCAACAAAGTTTTAATTAAAGCCCAACCAACATTTTTCGAATAGTACAGAAAAAGTCAAAAAGATAAGGTAGAGTACACCAACTTACATAGTACAGATAGAGAGACCGGTGGAGATGTTTTGGAGCCTTGTGATTTATGGGCTGTGCAGGAGTAAGACCCAGCATCACGATTACTTACTGCTCCAAGCCCGAAGGAGCTCACGCTGACATCTTGGAACCACCTACTGTTCTTGTACCAGGTGTAACTAATTATTTCTTCAGGGTTATCTAAAACTTCACAAGTCAGTGCGACTATCTGCCCTTCTCTTACTTCTGAGGACGGAGTGACAAGAACATGGACTTCTGCCAAAAAGTATAAAGATATACGATTAACAAAGAGAGCAAACATCAGGAAACTGGAGTAATAGTAAACGAGACTGTAGACAGCAAAATGATGAAATTTAACATTAGACTAATATGGAGTGCCGTCAGCTCGACAAGATGGAAACATTGGAGAAGATTTACCATTACTGGTATTTTTTCAAGTCAGTTTTTCTTGAATTTTTTCCAAGTGTATCAAATTTCGCACAATTTGTTTGATATTTTTTGTGCATCTCTAAACCTTACATTTTTGTCTAGCCAATCCTGGTTCTATAAAAATGTTGCATGGACATATTTCATGTGTTACACCGTGTGGGAGTCAGAGCTGAGCTGATGGGTATCCATTTCTTCCCCTTCTCCTGCGGGCAGCAAGTTCTTATTACTGTATTTTCTGTACTGTATTTTACTCTTACTGTTTACTCTACTCATTTCACATCAGTTTTTTGTAAGCACTGCACTATTTTTGTGTATAAAATATTCACTTTATTATTCCGCCTTGTTGCATTTAAGAATCCATAGCCTGAACGTGTGAGTGTTAGTGTTGGGCGTGAGTATTCGAAAAGCGAATATTAATTGCGAATATCGGCACTTCAAGAATTTGCGAATATTTAGAATATAGTGATATATATTCGTAATTTCGAATATTCTAGATTTTTTTTTCATCAGTAACCTCCCTGATCACTAATATATAGTCAGACCTGTTAAAATGTGAAATTGCACGTATTGCGCCAAAATATTCGCATCAATAGTGCCGATTTCGTAATCGCGAATATATTGGAGCACTCTCTCTGCATATAAAGCTATTGTAATGTTCTGCCGTGCCAACCATTTTCTCCAGTCTCAGGAAACTTCTAGCAGCTTAAAAAATTTAGTTATAGTGACCCACGCCTGTATTTCACGCGCATTACGCGAATATTACATTGCCTTTTTTTTGCGATCAAGAAAATAATCTCGAATTTGCGAATATATGACGAATATTCTACCAAATATTCTCGCATTATCGCAAATTCGAATATTGCCCCTGCCGCTCATCACTAGTGATTGTGCGATTGCTTGTGAGCAGAACATTTATATGTGGCTTTTGCAGTGTTTCCAACTTACGTCAAAGTCGGTGGCGGCAGCTGGTGTTTGGGGTGTTGGGACTGTGCATGTTTGGGAGTGATCTATGCTCGCTCTATGGCCTGAGTGTGTGGTGTGTGCGGAGTGAGAGCTTGGAGGTAGTCTGGCCCCTGACAGACCCATCCCTGGTCGTGGAATGCGTCAGTGCGTACGTAACAATATAAATAAATTTGGTATTGTTGTAATCATACTGATATGCAGAATAAAAGTTATCATTTATACCACACGGTAAACAACATAAAAATAAAACCCAATAATCAATGATAGAATTGCAGGTTTTTTCATGCAATCACACACCCCTCCCCCCACCGCATATTGTTAAAAATGGTTTAAATTAAAAACACAAGCCCTTATATGGCTATATAGATGAAAAAATGAAAAAGTTATGGCTTGTGAGATGCAGTTCCCGCGTTTATAGCATGCTGTAACTTCCTGCTGGTAGAGGGAAAGAAAGAGCTGCCTAATTCAATGTCCAAAACAGAAGAACTCACAGAAGCATACCAGTAAAGTAAAAAGAAAAAACTTGTGAATTTTAGACCAAGGGCAAAACTCTCATACAAACTATTGGCATAAGGGAAGGGTATTTTTTTTGTGTCTGACAACCTTTTCATAACTTTAGCTGATCTTAGTTACCTTCCACATTAAAGATAACGGAGGCTTGGTTCCTTCCCAGGGTGTTCTCGGCAGTGAAAACATAGCTTCCTTGATCAGTGGACTTGATGTTTGTGATTTCCAGTCTCAACATGTCTGGTAAGAAGTAAGCTTTCATCCTTTCGCTGGACCTTCTTCCTTTGGTTGAAGAAGCTATGAGTTGTCCATCTTTATACAAAGACAAATCTGCTGGTGGATTACTGTCAACGCTGCCTAGAATGATGGCTACCTTGCTGTGCTCCATATCCAAAAATGATTTTATGTCCATGTTTTTTGGAGGATCTGTACAGAAAAAGTGAGAAATCTACAATGGGTGTACATATACCAACAGCAGCCATAGCACTTCCCTTGGGGCCCAGAGGTGGAGAGGGCCCAAAAAGGTGCAAGAATATTGTACCTTTCTGTATGGAACAACAATATGGCAGCTTTTTGCTATAATGTGGGTTTTCAGATTAATTGTGTGTACACATACCTATACTTTTTGCTGCTTACACTGCTGTTTTCATTTCGTTATTTTGCCATGGGGCCCCATTAATTATAGTTACGCCTCTGATATCTACATTTATGCTTTATAGGTATGTGGAATAGCTATAATTTGAAGTACTGTATTACACTTGCCACCTCAACCAATGCATACTTACATAGAACATTTAAGGTAACAGACTGGGAACTTTTAATTCCGTGGTGGCTCTGAACACTGCATTGAAAAGATCCTCTGTCCTCACGGGTCACATTACTGAACTGCAGGATCGTTATGGAACCTACTGAGTACTTGATGCCATTTTTATACCACGTGTACGTCACTGCACTTGAATCATCAGTAGTGACTTCACATGTCAGGTTCACAGCCTGTCCTTCTTGAACCACTGATGAGGGACTGATCACAATCCTGGTGGCTGAAAACAACACGAGAAACTGAGAGAATAAGAAACATTTACCTTGCAGATCACATAATATCAGCTCTATACTTATAGGGGTTTTCTGATCTTATAAAATATATGATAAAAGGTACCTAAATGTGTCTGAATGCTCACCACATGACAGCACCATATCTCACAAGTATGTACATTTATTTTCATGCTAAGCCCTGTGCAGCACAGTTGTTTTTATGTTACCAGTGCTTGCTCTGGACGATAAATAAATATAGTGAAAGAGCCTTCCACTGGAAGTATTTGCCATATACATCTGGTGGAAAGTTTGGACATGAAGTGAACCTTAGATCAGATGTAATCAGATACAGACTGTACATTAGCAAGTGATCTCTGCACACATTTTTAAAAATCAGAAAAACACACCTACTACATAAATGTATAACTCAGCTAGTAAGCACACAATATTCTAGGCTATAATAATCTACTTCTGATCTTTTAAAGTTAAAATAATCTTTTTTCTTTCTGCATTTTCAAACTGGCATTAGTTAAAAATGCATTACAGCAAAGCCTGATAAGTAAAGACTACAAAAAGATAATGTAAATGTAGATTAAACCTCAAAATAACAAAAAAGAGAGTTAACTGTAGTAATGGTAATCTGCTTTATTATTTATAACAATGTGGTTGTGGAACCATTGTGTTAACTAAGGGATATGGCTTGGGGCTACACCTAATGATGTTATCCTGGAAGTCCCCTCATATTCAGCCTTTAACCCTCATACAGGGATCTAGATTTAACTGTAGGGAATTTACAAAGCCCCTACCATTTGGAGTAGTCTCTGTGTGGTTAACAGTTGACCCACGGGGCCAGTGATTATTTAGCATAAATCAGAGCGTGCATAGAAAGCTTAACAACGCTGGGTTTCTACTCCTAATAGCTCGAGCTCAAGAGAGCCATGAGCACGGAGCCTGTACAGTGACATACAAAGCCCCTATGGATCTGTGTTATAGGCACTCAGTGTGCCACGTATGGTGCCATCAGTGGCATACACAGGCACTATATGGCTCTATTGACTGTCAGCACTAGTGCCTTTCGGCAATAGAATGATGGTTTTGAATATGACTAAGAATATCTGCATGGGCTTCCTCTGTTTGCTCTGATTTTGCACCGCACACAGACACAAAACGTACTGACAGGCTAATTGGCTTACTATGAAATTTGTCCTTATGGTGTTTATGTGAGTATGAGGTCCCCATTTGGGACAGTGATGATGACAATCTCTGTATATCACAGCACAATATGCTGGCTCCATATACAGTTGCAAGAAAAAGTATGTGAACCCTTTGGAATGATATGGATTTCTGCACAAATTGGTCATAAAATGTGATCTGATCTTCATCTAAGTCACAACAATAGACAATCACAGTCTGCTTAAACTAATAACACACAAAGAATTAAATGTTACCATGTTTTTATTGAACACACCATGTAAACATTCACAGTGCAGGTGGAAAAAGTATGTGAACCCCTAGACTAATGACATCTCCAAAAGCTAATTGGAGTGAGGTGTCAGCCAACTGGAGTCCAATCAATGAGATGAGATTGGAGATGTTGGTTACAGCTGCCCTGCCCTATAAAAAAAAAACACACACACCAGTTCTGGGTTTGCTTTTCACAAGAAGCATTGCCTGATGTGAATGATGCCTCGCACAAAAGAGCTCTCAGAAGACCTACGATTAAGAATTGTTGACTTGCATAAAGCTGGAAAGGGTTATAAAAGTATCTCCAAAAGCCTTGCTGTTCATCAGTCCACGGTAAGACTAATTGTCTATAAATGGAGAAAGTTCAGCACTGCTGCTACTCTCCCCAGGAGTGGCCGTCCTGTAAAGATGACTGCAAGAGCACAGCGCAGACTGCTCAATGAGGTGAAGAAGAATCCTAGAGTGTCAGCTAAAGACTTACAAAAGTCTCTGGCATATGCTAAAATCCCTGTTAGCAAATATACGATAAGTAAAACACTAAACAAGAATGGATTTCATGGGAGGATACCACAGAGGAAGCCACAGCTGTCCAAAAAAACATTGCTGCACGTTTACAGTTTGCACAAGAGCACCTGGATGTTCCACAGCAGTACTGGCAAAATATTCTGTGGACAGATGAAACCAAAGTGGAGTTGTTTGGAAGAAACACAGAACACTATGTGTGGAGAAAAAGAGGCACAGCACACCAACATCAAAACCTCATCCCAACTGTGAAGTATGGTGGTGGGGCATCATGGTTTGGGGCTACTTTGCTGCGTCAGGGCCTGGACGGATTGCTATCATCGAAGGAATAATGAATTCCCAAATTTATCAAGACATTTTGCAGGAGAACTTAAGGCCATCTGTCCACCAGCTGAAGCTCAACAGAAGATGGGTGTTGCAACAGGACAACTACCCAAAGCATAGAAGTAAATCAACAACAGAATGGCTTAAACAGAAGAAAATCCGCCTTCTGGAGTGGCCCAGTCAGAGTCCTGACCTCAACCCGATTGAGATGCTGTGGCATGAGCTCAAGAAAGCGATTCACACCAGACATCCCAAGAATATTGCTGAACTGAAACAGTTCTGTAAAGAGGAATGGTCAAGAATTACTCCTGACCGTTGTGCACGTCTGATCTGCAACTACAGGAAACGTTTGGTTGAAGTTATTGCTGCCAAAGGAGGTTCAACCAGTTATTAAATCCAAGGGTTCACATACTTTTTCCACCTGCACTGTGAATGTTTACATGGTGTGTTCAATAAAAACATGGTAACATTTAATTCTTTGTGTGTTATTAGTTTAAGCAGACTGTGATTGTCTATTGTTGTGACTTAGATGAAGATCAGATCACATTTTATGACCAATTTGTGCAGAAATCCATATCATTCCAAAGGGTTCACATACTTTTTCTTGCAACTGTAAGTAGATGGAAACAATCAAATTTATTTCTATTAGGAAAAAACATTTTTGAACTCTAAAAAAGAGCAGGAAAAGAGAGAAAATGTATAGTAGACTATCATACTCTGGGCAGTAAAGTTGATTGTTGCTCTTGACTCTCCAACGGAATTGTTTGCTACACAAAGATATGTTCCTTCATCCTCCAGCCTCACTTCACTGATCTCCATCTTCATCCTATTTCGTGAAGAGGATACTCTTATGCTGCCACTCGGGGATTCCTTGGAGTTTGATGACCATACCATCATCCCTCTGAAGAACAAAGCGAAGCTGGATGGTGGGTCACTGTCTACTGAGCACTGAATGATGCCAATCTGGTTGTTCTGTGCTTCCCAAAATGATGACATTACTGGTGTTCGTGGACCATCTGAAAAACAAAATATTTCCTCTAGAGCTGTGCATTTGTAAATGCAAATTTTATGTTTTAGAATACAGTCTTTTAGGGCTGCCATCCATTCATTAAAACCCGAGCAAAGATGTTATATTTGCTAGCTTATAGGTCAATATCAACTGTATCTTGGACTTTACTACCTCAGCATAGATATTTCTCCATAATCAATGAAGATTCTTGAAACAGTTCCTAGTTACGTGGGGGAGAGCACCTCTGGAGAGCCAATGGCTGCTGACTGAGATCAATCACTGAATGGTTAGTTATGATAGCTATGGCAGGAACAACTGTTCTGCTGTATCTCACCAAAGAGTGCAGTTTAATATTTGGCTTGAAAATTTGGGACCTTTTATAGATGTGTGAAATTTCTAATTGTTAGAATTCTGAGATTGAATCAGTTAATGAATCATTGTTTAGAAAATTTATTTTTATTTTGGATTCTTTTTGTTTCGAACATTTAGATTACATAAAGTTGGAAAATGCTTAATCAATGCCCTTACTTACAAGACACATGAAGGAAGACTGATGGAGAGACACTGCTGTCCTCAGTTCTCTGCACAACACAATGATAATACCCAGTGTCACTGCCCTTTGCTTGGTCAAACACCAGTGAGTTGTCTCCTGTCTTCTTAAGCCACTTGCTGTCCTTGTACCAAATGTATTCGGTGTCCTCCAACTGCGACTTCAAAAAGTTACATGTCATAGTCACCTGGGAACCTTCCCAAACTTCCATAGATGGAGATACCAGAACTCTTGCAGCTAAAAAGGAAGTAACATGTTAGTTTTCACATATTAAATTGAAGTCTACTATAGCCACCCAGTGCCCTTCTCCTTGATATTTAACATGACTTTAGATAGCCACCACTAATGGCAACCTTACAGTTCCCATAGGGTTGATTAAGTGAATTCATACTTCTCTTTAGTAGCTAAATATGGATTGAGGCCAAACACCTTCATTAGCTGTTGGTAGAATTCCACTTTGCCGACAGCTATGCTTCTTGAGTTCCCCATGCACATACATGCTCAGTTCAGCCTCCCCCTATGAAAAGAGGGGAAAGAGCCATCCCTAGACACCCCTGGTAGTGGCTTATCTCGCATTTGAACAGACACGCCCAATACTTCCGTTTCCAAAATCTTGGAAGAGCGTCAGGCCAGCCAGATACACAGTTTTGGCCTAAATAGACACGTTCATATGTGTGGACACTTTTAGAGTAGCAATGCCAGCATACTTGTACATAGACCATAGGGCTTATCCAGAAGGCAACCTACCAATGTCGGTTCAGGCCATTTTACTGTCTTATTCTTATACAGAAAGGCCCAGTAATCGCTTGCCCACCTTTGTCCTCATTCCTTGTAGGAAAAGCTAGTTCCTCACTCTTTTATTGCTAACTTTACAGAGGAGGCTGTTTGCAGGTGATACATTGAATGAGCATACAAGACATGAGGAGACCTCGAGCTTTACAGTAGAACTTACTCTGCACATTGAAATGCATTGATTGAGAAGTTGATCCAATGCTGTTTTTGGAGGTACAGTTGTATTTTCCTTCATCCTCCAGCTTTAGATTCTTAATATTCACAGTCAGCTCATTACGGGATGACGTAACCTGGTATCGCTCATCTCTCACAAAGTCCTCATATCTGCTGGAAGCAACCAATCGGTCTTCTTTATAAAGGGACATTTCAGCAGATGGGAAACTGTCTACAGTACACCGAATAAAGGCGGATTTTCCCTCTGCCGTGTCTTGAAAGGACATCACATTGAGATGCCTTGGTCCATCTGTGCAGTGAGAGAGGAGGAAAATGTATCTGTTGTTAGAAACAGATTCCAAGTGGTTTGTATTAAAAATCATGGGTATAAATAAAACTCATACGTTAAATTGTTTTGTGCCATGTCATTACTATTGGACTTCAGGATAAAACGAAAAAAAATATCTATGCTCAGTCTGCAAAATGGCACCATTCTGCAGCAATTGAAAAAAAACGTTGATCGAGCACAGAAGAAATAAATATTAAAATCCATATGTGTTATTAATCCAGATAAAAAAGTTATCAGATAAAAAAAAATACTGTTTATGCTATGATTAAGGGCTCCAGAGGCCTGAAACGCGTAAGCAAAAGGCTATCTACCAGTGGACATGTATTTTTAATATATTTTTAATCTGGATTTTAATATTTATTTCTTCGATGCTAGATCAACCCTTTTTTCAATTGCTTCATTGTCCAGTTAATGGCCTGGTGATTCTTCTGTCCTTGCATTGAGTTTACATACGCTTCAATTCAATGGCAAAAAGCACAGCTCGTCTATATGGCACATTTTCTTTGTCAACATGTCAATTCTTGATGCACTTTCCATACGGAAATCAGAAATGGTTTTGACCTTTTCACTAATGATCACACCAATGAGAGTGCACAGTCTACTCACATGCAACGTTCAGGCTGACCGCGGCTGAGCTCTTGCTGCTCTCATTGTTCCACGCTTTGCAATAATAAAAACCAGAATCCAAACTGGAGACTTGTGACATTTCTAAGACACTGCTCCATCCTTCCAGGTATAGAATGTTGTTTTTATACCAGGTGTAGGAGTACTTTACGTTTTCTGACATAGTCTTGAGAAAGCAGGTTAGATTCACTCCGCTTCCCTCTTGAACATCACCAGGTGGAGATACAACAATTTTTGCCGCTATTTTAATTTGGAGAAATTTTGAGAATAAGAATGTAGAAGAAATTTTTTTACTGTTTGACCACACTATATAAATATTCCATATCTATCCAAAATGATTTGACATAAATACTCGTACAATTTTATCCCAGGATTTTGTCTATTAATTCTCTTCCCCAATCAAGTATTTGAGCTGCCACGCTAATCACAGCCCATGGAGAACATGTGTACAGCCTTACACTTCCTCAAATTTTGTTAAGGACTCTCATTTTCCAATATTCAAATTTAATACATTCTTGCTCAGACACTTTGTAAGGAAAAACTATGGTCATTGTCCAAAACCACAGCCAGCAAACTGCTACCAGGTTTCTTTAAGCACTTTGGTTGGTAGGAAGTTAAAGCAACCCCTTGGTTCTTCACCAGAGCATGCCACAAGGCCAGATGGACTTAGGCTACTTTCACACTCGTGTTTTGGGTTTCAGTTTGTGAGATCCGTTCAGGGCTCTCACAAGTGATCCAAAACGGATCAGTTTTGCCCTAATGCATTCTGAATGGAAAAGGATCTGCTCAGAATGCATCAGTTTGCGTCAGTTCAATCTCAATTCTGCTTTGGAGATGGACACCAAAACGCTGCTTGCAGCGTTTTGGTGTCCGTCTGATGAAACTGAGCCAAACGGATCTGTCCTGGCACACAATGTAAGTCAATGGGGACGGAACCGTTTTCACTGACACAATCTGGCACAACAGAAAACGGATCTGTCCTCAATTGACTTTTAATGGTGTTCAAGACGGATCGGCTATGTTACAGATAATACAAACGGATGTTCTGAACGGATGCAGATGGTTGTATTATCTGAACGGATCCGTACACGACGGATTCGCACAAAACGCGAGTGTGAAAGTAGCCTTAGTTGCTAAGGTTATATCTGCCGAGAAAGGTTGCAGAAAACTGGTGCGAGATCATTACAATCAGATCTCCCAGAAAGACCAGTGTACAAAGAGTAGTAGACAAGCAGGGTCAGAACCAGGAAAGAGTGCCAGAACAGTCAGAAAATCAAAAGAATCATTAAAAAAAAAATTAATTAGAGGCTAATCGAGAAAACAGTCCAAGGTCGGTACACAGGTGGTTGACGTGCAGGCAGTAGAGTTCTATGGGCCCCAGGGCAAACTTTGGATCTGGAAACCCCTACTACCCCAGTAATTTCCCCCACTGCCTCTATTAATGTCCTACCACTGCCCCCAGTAATGTTTATGCCCCCACTTCCCCCAGGTAATCTCCCTATAGTGCCCCTAGTAACTTTCCCCCCGTCTCCACTGACATATAATGGGCCTGGCACTGAGACTGTACTTCATGCTGGGCCTCGTCAGAGCACTCATGACAGCAGCATCACATGCGGTCGGTCCGGCATCTATCAGGCCCCAGCACTGCTCTACTAGTAGCATTCACGTATGACTTGGGGTGGTGGAGCCTACCAGATGTTAGTCAGGCTCCGTCCAGTTTGTGAATGCCACTAGCCAGGAACTTGATCGGCTCAGTTTACTGCCTCACTGATAGCTCGAACAGGCCAACTGGTCATAATGGTAATCCTCCCATTACAGCCATGTACAGTAACTTGGCCTGGCAAACTCTTGACATATTGGGATATCTTGAGCCCAGTCTAAAGGTACAGGAGGTCACATCTGTGTTTCTACAGAGACACCCCCTATTTTATTTTTTATTTCATATAACCACATATCACATGCAACCACTCTGACAGCCACAACAAGCAGTTGATTGTCGCAGATCTGCCCCCCAAGACTTCTGACAAACTTCTAATTTTCAAAGACTCATTCAGCTTGAATTTTCTCCTAGCCACCCACTTTGTACAGAATTACAACTCAAGTGAATGGTGACCTGCTAGTTTCCTGCACACTGGTGATTGGGAGCAAAGCTCTGCAGGGAAAACCTATGGAGGGGACACAAAATAAATGCTGCAGCCTGTTAATTTCCTACATTAGTAAAGGTTCTGGTAATTCTGTATTAAAAGCTAAAATTTGAATCTGCAATTTAACCACATCTAGACACATATAGCATAAACATCTCACAACAGAATATAAACGGGACTATTAGGGCAATGGGTGTGGAAATTGGCTTTAAAAACTGCATGCAGAAACCAGATTTAACTCTTATCATGTCTAGCATAGACTGAAGATTGACTGTCTAAGGTGGAAAGTTTCTACTAAGTCATCATTTTTATGGAGTTTGGCTAAGCAGTCTGGAAGAAAAAAAAGCGTACACACTTACTCTCTGCAGAAAATACTAAGGCTCCCGTCATCTGTCCATATGAGTTGTTTGCTAAGCAGATGTATTCCCCTTCATCCTCAAACACAACGTTCTGGATTTGTAACTGTAAAGAATTAGTTGAAAGGGAAACTTCATATCTGTTGTTGGAAATAACTTTGGTGCTTGAAGCCAGCAAAGTCCTGTCTCGATAGAGGAGCATCTGTGATGGAGGATCACTGTCCACGGTGCACCGAATAACCGCCTGTGAAATACCTCCACTTGATACAAGTGAATTTACTGAGAGGTCTCTAGGTGGAACTGCAAAAAAAATTCTGATTATTGTCCTCCTGTTCATTAAAAGGAAGAAGATGCACTATAATGATAACATTCACAAAGCTCCACATTCACATTTATTACATTGATTTGGGTCCAATTCGGGCAGAACTGGCCAATCAATTCGATTTGGGTCCAAAATAAATTCGACCCAAATCAAAAGAATGCCAATTACCTGGAAAACTCTCTTCTTCTTTGAATCTCTTGAGCTGACTAAAAAAAATACTTTTTGGAAAAATAACTATTTCCTTATATTTATACAGGTCCCTCCAGATTCAATGGCCTCAGAATAAAATATTTGCAACATTTTCAACATGCAATTTTTTCCTTGGCCATTGTAACTTGAAACCATGCTCAACATCCAATGCCTTAGACATTACTGGTCTGCAGCACCATGTCTACGGCACGTGTAATTAGCTGGAACATCACTCACATGACTAGTAAAACACCCGCACTGATTGGCTGTCCGATAGTGCCTCCCTATTGTAGTGCGGTACTGCATATTCCATGATACTCGTTAGCTCAGGATGAACTGCTCCAATGGACATCACTGGTACCCTGAACTCCTATCCTCACCGTATACAGTAATTTAGCTTCCAGAAGCAATTTATGACTTTTATATTCTGAATTCACTTAGCTGTTTTAGTGTTGTGCTTATCTGGCTTTAAGTTGTGATGTTTTTTTCTATTTTGAGTTGACATTTTGGGGGGGGCTTCATAACCATTTACCAGTTTTTCCAGAGTTACGGTCTCAAGTTGCAATGGTCGTCCCAGAACCAAGTAATATTGTACCTAGAAACTAAAATTCGCAAATTCAAGCTAAATTTTTCCAAAAAATTCTTATTTTAACTAACCCAAATTTTGTGCGATTTGATTTGGGGGAGGGAAGGAAAGAAGGAAGGAAATATCAGAGGAGATATTTCATAAAATCCATCTAGATAACAAAGCTTCAAAAAAAGATGAATTTATTTGCAGCGCTAGGGTTTTAAAACCACCATTGACATAGGTCTATATCGGATGTAATTATTACGAAATCCCAAGCTCAGTCTCTAAGTAATTAGGAGAAATGAAACTTACATAGCACGTGCAGTGTCACCGATGGGGAGGTGCTGGTGCCTCTGGTGTCATGAGCTTTGCAGAAATAGGAACCTGCATCTGTTCGGGACAGTCTGGGGAGGACAAGCTCTTTCCCATTCATGTCTTCTTTAAAACTCCTGCTGTCCTTATACCAGGAATATGTGGTTTCTTCCTCAGAGCCTCGGGTTGCCATACAGGTCAAGGTGACCTCTTTTCCTTCCTCTGTTTCAGGCGATGGTGTGATGACCACTCTAGCCGCTGTAACACATGTATGAGACAGATTAGTCTCTGTATATTGTATGTTAAGACATTGGAGAACCTTAGCAGAAGAAATAGAGGGTAACACATGGAAGGACATACCGCCTGTGCAGTCAATTCAGCTGCACAGGGGCCCAGCGAGGGAGGAGGCTTATTCTTGAATACTAGTGAGCACTTCTATTATGGGGTGGGGGGGGGGGGCAAAGAGAGAAGTACTGTGCTCACCCCTTCTCCCTTGTCGGCTCAGGGCCGCGCTGCACTGTCCTGACTGCATACAGCGTCAGGACATACAGAGTGGACTATGACCTGATGCTGCATGCAGTCAGGTGACAGTGCAGCACGGGCCGGAGAAGACCAATGAGCGGACACTGCAGGAGAGGACGCTGGACATGTAGAGCAGCATTTTAAACCTGATTTGAGGTCTCATGAGGGTTTTAGCATTTGATATGGGGGTTTGAGCATCTGATATGAGGTTGTGAGTATCTGATATGGGGGTCTTAGCATCTGATATGGGGGCGTGAGCATCGATAATGGGGCCTGAGCATCTGATATGGGGCTCTGAACATCTGATATAGGGGCCTGAACATCTGATATGGGGGTCTGATATGATGGTCTGAGCATCTGATAAGGGGGTCTGAGGGTCTGAGTATCTGTTAAGAGGGTCTGAGTATCTTATAAGGGGGTTTGAGGATCTGACATGGGGGTCTGAGGATCTGATATGGGGGTCTGAGGATCTCATATGAGGGTCTGAGGATCTGATATGGGGATTTGAGGATCTGATATGGGGTCTAATGATCTTGTAAGGGGATCTGAGGATCTGATAATGGAGTTGAGGATCTGATATGAGGGTTTTATCTGATATGAGGGTTTGAGGATCTGATATGAGGGTCTGAGGATCTGATATAGTGCTTTGATTTGAGGATCTGATTTGAGCTCTGATATGGGAGTCTGATGTGATGGGAAAGGGGTATTTTTTGTATTGTCACACATTATAGGGCTTATTTTTGTACTGGTGCACATTATAAGGGGGATTTTTTTTACTTTTACACATTGTAAGAAGAATTATTACTAATGGGGACTACGGGAAATATGATTACTAGTATGGGCACTATGGAGGCATTATTACTATTAGGGGTACTGTTAACACTAAGTGCACTCTGGCAGATAATTATTTCTATTGGTGGGATTTTGGGGAGCACTAATACTGTGAGGGCAGGGCCGTCTTTAACAAGGGGAAAAAGGGGCAGCTGCCCCGGGCCCAGTTGCTCCTAGGAGGCCCTAGGCAGCTGACTCTTGAGTCCTGCTGGCCGCTGCCCCGAGTATCAGGCTTTCAGCTACACAGGGGGGTGCTGCCATGCCATGCCTGCCGGCACTCCAGTAGTAAAAGAAAAAAAAAAGGACAACCCCTTTAACAGCAGGACTGGAGTTAAGGGGTTGGGTTGTACATTTGGTATGGAGGGGGGGGGGTTTAAATTTTTACCTCAGGCAGCAGAAAGGCTTGGTGCACCCTGCCCCATCACAAAGCACTGAGGGAAGCGGGGAAGGCCCAAGCTAAACTCTTGAACCAGGGCAGCTACGCCCCTAAGTACAGCACTAGACCCCTTAATACATTACTAGACCCTATGGTACAGCACTAGACCCCTTAATACAGCACTAGACTTTATAGTACATCACTAGACCCTATAGTACATCACTAGACCCTATAGTACAGCACTAGACCTTATATTACAGCACTAGACCTTATAGCACAGCACTCGACCTTATAGTACAGCACTAGACCTTACAGTACATCACTAAACCCTATAGTACAGCACTAGACCCTATACTACATCACTAGACCTTATAGTACATCACTAGACCATATAGTACAGCAATAGACCCTATAGTACATCACTAGACCCTATAGTACAGCACTAGACCCTATACTACATCACTAGACCCTATAGTATAGCACTAGACCTTATAGTACAGCAATAGACACTATAATACAGCACTAGACCCTATAGTACATCACTAGACCCTATAGTACAGCACTAGACCCTATACTACATCACTAGACCCTACAGTATAGCACTAGACCTTACAGTACAGCACTAGACCCTATAGTACAGCACTAGACTTTATAGTACAGCACTAGACCGTATAGAAGATCATTAGACCCTATAGTACAGCACTAGACCCTTATAGTACAGCACTAGACCGTATAGAAGATCATTAGACCCTATAGTACAGCACTAGACCTTATAGTACAGCACTAGACCTTATAGTACAGCACTAGACCCTATAGTACATCACTAGACCCTATAGTACAGCACTAGACCCTATAGTACAGCACTAGACCCTATAATACAGCACTAGACCTTATAGTACAGCACTAGACCCTATAGTACAGCACTAGACCTTATAGTACAGCACTAGACCCTATAGTACAGCACTAGACCCTATAGAAGATCATTAGACCCTATAGTACAGCGCTAGACCCTATAGTACAGCACTAGACCCTATAATACAGCACTAGACCCTATAGTACAGCACTAGACCTTATAGTACAGCACTAGACCTTATAGTACAGCACTAGACCCTATAGAACACACTATACCCTATAGTAAAGCAATAGACCCTATAATACAGCACTAGACCCCATAGTACAGCACTAGACCTTATAGTACAGCACTAGACCCTATAGTACAGCACTAGACCCTATAGTACAGCACTAGACCCCATAGTACAGCACTAGACCCCATAGTACAGCACTAGACCCCATAGTACAGCACTAGACCCAATAGTAGATCATTAGACCCTATAGTACAGCGCTATACCCTATAGTACAGCACTAGACCTTATAGTACAGCACTAGACCTTATAATAAAGCACTAGACCCTAAAGTACAGCGCTAGACCCTATAGTACAGCACTAGACCCTATAGTACAGCACTAGACATTATAGTACAGCACTAGACCCTATAGTACAGCAAAAGACCTTATAGTACAGCACTAGACCCTATAGTACAGCACTAGACCTTATAGTACAACACTAGACCTTATAGTACAGCACTAGACCCTATAGTACAGCACTAGACCCTATAATACAGCACTAGACCCTATAGTACAGCACTAGACCCTATAGTACAGCACTAGACCCTATAGTACAGCACTAGACCCTATAGTACAGCACTAGACCCTATAGTACAGCACTAGACCCTATAGTACAGCACTAGACCTTATAGTACAGCACTAGACATTATATTACAGCACTAGACCCTATAGTACAGCAAAATACCTTATAGTACAGCACTAGACCCTATAGTACAGCACTAGACCCTATAGTACAGCACTAGACCCTATAGTACAGCACTAGACTTTATAGTACAGCACTAGACCCTATAGTACAGCACTAGACCCTATAATACAGCACTAGACCCCATAGTACAGCACTAGACCTTATAGTACAGCACTAGACCCTATAGTACAGCACTAGACCCTATAGTACAGCACTAGACCCTATAGTACAGCACTAGACCCTATAGTACAGCACTAGACCTTATAGTACAGCACTAGATCCGATAGTACAGCACTAGACCTTATAGTACAGCACTAGATCCTATAGTACAGCACTAGACCCTATAGTACAGCACTAGATCCTATTGTACAGCACTATACCTTATAGTACAGCACTAGACCCTATAGTACAGCACTAGAACTTATAGTACAGCACTAGACCTTATAGTACAGCACTAGGCCTTATAGTACAGCACTAGACCTTATAGTACAGCACTAGACCTTATAGTACAGCACTAGACCCTATAGTACAGCACTAGACCTTATAGTACAGCACTAGACCCTATAGTACAGCACTAGACCCTATAATACAGCACTAGACCCCATAGTACAGCACTAGACCTTATAGTACAGCACTAGACCCTATAGTACAGCACTAGACCCTATAGTACAGCACTAGACCCTATAGTACAGCACTAGACCCTATAGTACAGCACTAGACCTTATAGTACAGCACTAGATCCGATAGTACAGCAATAGACCTTATAGTACAGCACTAGATCCTATAGTACAGCACTAGACCTTATAGTACAGCACTAGATCCTATAGTACAGCACTAGACCCTATAGTACAGCACTAGACCCTATAGTACAGCACTAGACCTTATAGTACAGCACTAGATCCGATAGTACAGCAATAGACCTTATAGTACAGCACTAGACCTTGTAGTACAGCACTAGACCTTATAGTACAGCACTAGACCTTAAAGTACAGCACTAGACCCTATAATACAGCACTAGACCCTAAAGTACAGCGCTAGACCCTATAGTACAGCACTAGACCTTATAGTACAGCACTAGACCCTATAATATAGCACTAGACCTTATAGTACAGCACTAGACCCTATAGTACAGCACTAGACCTTATAGTACAGCACTAGACCTTATAGTACAGCACTAGACCCTATAGTACAGCACTAGACCCTATAGTACAGCACTAGACCTTATAGTACAGCACTAGATCCGATAGTACAGCACTAGACCTTATAGTACAGCACTAGATCCTATAGTACAGCACTAGACCTTATAGTACAGCACTAGATCCTATAGTACAGCACTAGACCTTATAGTACATCACTAGATCCTATAGTACAGCACTAAACCCTATAGTACAGCACTAGACCTTATAGTACAGCACTAGACCCTATAGTACAGCACTAGACCTTGTAGTACAGCACTAGACCTTATAGTACAGCACTAGACCTTAAAGTACAGCACTAGACCCTATAATACAGCACTAGACCCTAAAGTACAGCGCTAGACCCTATAGTACAGCACTAGACCTTATAGTACAGCACTAGACCCTATAATATAGCACTAGACCTTATAGTACAGCAGTAGACCCTATAATACAGCACTAGACCCCATAGTACAGCACTAGACCCTATAGTACAGCACTAGACCTTATAGTACAGCACTAGACCTTATAGTACAGCACTAGACCCTATAGTACAGCACTAGACCCTATAGTACAGCACTAGACCCTATAGTACAGCACTAGACCTTATAGTACAGCACTAGACCCTATAGTAGATCATTAGACCCTATAGTACAGCACTAGATCTTATAGTACAGCACTAGACCCTATAATACAGCACTAGACCCTATAGTACAGCACTAGACCTTATAGTACAGCACTAGTTCCTATAGTACAGCACTAGACCTTATAGTACAGCACTAGATCCTATAGTACAGCACTAGACCTTATAATACAGCACTAGACCTTATAGTACAGCACTAGACCGTATAGTACAGCACTAGACCCTATAGTAAGGCACTAGACCCTATAGTACAGCACTAGACCGTATAATACAGCACTAGACCCTAAAGTACAGCGCTAGACCCTAAAATACAGCGCTAGACCCTATAGTACAGCGCTAGACCTTATAGTACAGCACTAGACCCTATAGTACAGCACTAGAACTTATAGTACAGCACTAGACCTTATAGTACAGCACTAGACCTTATAGTACAGCACTAGACCTTATAGTACAGCACTAGACCTTATAGTACAGCACTAGACCCTATAGTACAGCACTAGACTTTATAGTACAGCACTAGACCCTATAGTACAGCACTAGACCCTATAATACAGCACTAGACCCCATAGTACAGCACTAGACCTTATAGTACAGCACTAGACCCTATAGTACAGCACTAGACCCTATAGTACAGCACTAGACCCTATAGTACAGCACTAGACCCTATAGTACAGCACTAGACCTTATAGTACAGCACTAGATCCGATAGTACAGCACTAGACCTTATAGTACAGCACTAGATCCTATAGTACAGCACTAGACCTTATAGTACAGCACTAGATCCTATAGTACAGCACTAGACCCTATAGTACAGCACTAGACCCTATAGTACAGCACTAGACCTTATAGTACAGCACTAGATCCGATAGTACAGCACTAGACCTTATAGTACAGCACTAGACCTTGTAGTACAGCACTAGACCTTATAGTACAGCACTAGACCTTAAAGTACAGCACTAGACCCTATAATACAGCACTAGACCCTAAAGTACAGCGCTAGACCCTATAGTACAGCACTAGACCTTATAGTACAGCACTAGACCCTATAATATAGCACTAGACCTTATAGTACAGCAGTAGACCCTATAATACAGCACTAGACCCCATAGTACAGCACTAGACACTATAGTACAGCACTAGACCTTATAGTACAGCACTAGACCTTATAGTACAGCACTAGACCCTATAGTACAGCACTAGACCCTATAGTACAGCACTAGACCTTATAGTACAGCACTAGATCCGATAGTACAGCAATAGACCTTATAGTACAGCACTAGATCCTATAGTACAGCACTAGACCTTATAGTACAGCACTAGATCCTATAGTACAGCACTAGACCTTATAGTACATCACTAGATCCTATAGTACAGCACTAAACCCTATAGTACAGCATTAGACCTTATAGTACAGCACTAGACCCTATAGTACAGCACTAGACCTTGTAGTACAGCACTAGACCTTATAGTACAGCACTAGACCTTAAAGTACAGCACTAGACCCTATAATACAGCACTAGACCCTAAAGTACAGCGCTAGACCCTATAGTACAGCACTAGACCTTATAGTACAGCACTAGACCCTATAATATAGCACTAGACCTTATAGTACAGCACTAGACCCTATAATACAGCACTAGACCCTATAGTACAGCACTAGACCCTATAGTACAGCACTAGACCTTATAGTACAGCACTAGACCTTATAGTACAGCACTAGACCCTATAGTACAGCACTAGACCCTATAGTACAGCACTAGACCCTATAGTACAGCACTAGACCTTATAGTACAGCACTAGACCCTATAGTAGATCATTAGACCCTATAGTACAGCACTAGATCTTATAGTACAGCACTAGAACCTATAATACAGCACTAGACCCTATAGTACAGCACTAGACCTTATAGTACAGCACTAGTTCCTATAGTACAGCACTAGACCTTATAGTACAGCACTAGATCCTATAGTACAGCACTAGACCTTATAATACAGCACTAGACCTTATAGTACAGCACTAGACCGTATAGTACAGCACTAGACCCTATAGTAAGGCACTAGACCCTATAGTACAGCACTAGACCGTATAATACAGCACTAGACCCTAAAGTACAGCGCTAGACCCTAAAATACAGCGCTAGACCCTATAGTACAGCGCTAGACCTTATAGTACAGCACTAGACCCTATAGTACAGCACTAGACCTTATAGTACAGCACTAGACCCTATAGTACAGCACTAGACCTTATAGTACAGCAGTAGACCCTATAATACAGCACTAGGCCTTATAGTACAGCACTAGATCCTATAGTACAGCACTAGACCCTATAGTACAGCACTAGACCCTATAGTACAGCGCTAGACCCTATAGTACAGCACTAGACCCTAAAGTACAGCGCTAGACCCTATAGTACAGCACTAGACCCTATAGTACAGCACTAGACCTTATAGTACAGCACAAGACCTTATAGTACAGCACTAGACCCTATAGTACAGCACTAGACCCTATAGTACAGCACTAGACCCTATACTACATCACTAGACCCTACAGTATAGCACTAGACCTTACAGTACAGCACTAGACCCTATAGTACAGCACTAGACTTTATAGTACAGCACTAGACCGTATAGAAGATCATTAGACCCTATAGTACAGCACTAGACCCTTATAGTACAGCACTAGACCGTATAGAAGATCATTAGACCCTATAGTACAGCACTAGACCTTATAGTACAGCACTAGACCTTATAGTACAGCACTAGACCCTATAGTACATCACTAGACCCTATAGTACAGCACTAGACCCTATAGTACAGCACTAGACCCTATAATACAGCACTAGACCTTATAGTACAGCACTAGACCCTAAAGTACAGCACTAGACCTTATAGTACAGCACTAGACCCTATAGTACAGCACTAGACCCTATAGAAGATCATTAGACCCTATAGTACAGCGCTAGACCCTATAGTACAGCACTAGACCCTATAATACAGCACTAGACCCTATAGTACAGCACTAGACCTTATAGTACAGCACTAGACCTTATAGTACAGCACTAGACCCTATAGAACACACTATACCCTATAGTAAAGCAATAGACCCTATAATACAGCACTAGACCCCATAGTACAGCACTAGACCTTATAGTACAGCACTAGACCCTATAGTACAGCACTAGACCCTATAGTACAGCACTAGACCCCATAGTACAGCACTAGACCCCATAGTACAGCACTAGACCCCATAGTACAGCACTAGACCCAATAGTAGATCATTAGACCCTATAGTACAGCGCTATACCCTATAGTACAGCACTAGACCTTATAGTACAGCACTAGACCTTATAATAAAGCACTAGACCCTAAAGTACAGCGCTAGACCCTATAGTACAGCACTAGACCCTATAGTACAGCACTAGACATTATAGTACAGCACTAGACCCTATAGTACAGCAAAAGACCTTATAGTACAGCACTAGACCCTATAGTACAGCACTAGACCTTATAGTACAACACTAGACCTTATAGTACTGCACTAGACCCTATAGTACAGCACTAGACCCTATAATACAGCACTAGACCCTATAGTACAGCACTAGACCCTATAGTACAGCACTAGACCCTATAGTACAGCACTAGACCCTATAGTACAGCACTAGACCCTATAGTACATCACTAGACCCCATAGTACAGCACTAGACCTTATAGTACAGCACTAGACATTATATTACAGCACTAGACCCTATAGTACAGCAAAATACCTTATAGTACAGCACTAGACCCTATAGTACAGCACTAGACCCTATAGTACAGCACTAGACCCTATAGTACAGCACTAGACTTTATAGTACAGCACTAGACCCTATAGTACAGCACTAGACCCTATAATACAGCACTAGACCCCATAGTACAGCACTAGACCTTATAGTACAGCACTAGACCCTATAGTACAGCACTAGACCCTATAGTACAGCACTAGACCCTATAGTACAGCACTAGACCCTATAGTACAGCACTAGACCTTATAGTACAGCACTAGACCCTATAGTACAGCACTAGACCTTATAGTACAGCACTAGATCCTATAGTACAGCACTAGACCCTATAGTACAGCACTAGATCCTATTGTACAGCACTATACCTTATAGTACAGCACTAGACCCTATAGTACAGCACTAGAACTTATAGTACAGCACTAGACCTTATAGTACAGCACTAGGCCTTATAGTACAGCACTAGACCTTATAGTACAGCACTAGACCTTATAGTACAGCACTAGACCCTATAGTACAGCACTAGACTTTATAGTACAGCACTAGACCCTATAGTACAGCACTAGACCCTATAATACAGCACTAGACCCTATAGTACAGCACTAGACCTTATAGTACAGCACTAGACCCTATAGTACAGCACTAGACCCTATAGTACAGCACTAGACCCTATAGTACAGCACTAGACCCTATAGTACAGCACTAGACCTTATAGTACAGCACTAGATCCGATAGTACAGCAATAGACCTTATAGTACAGCACTAGATCCTATAGTACAGCACTAGACCTTATAGTACAGCACTAGATCCTATAGTACAGCACTAGACCCTATAGTACAGCACTAGACCCTATAGTACAGCACTAGACCTTATAGTACAGCACTAGATCCTATAGTACAGCAATAGACCTTATAGTACAGCACTAGACCTTGTAGTACAGCACTAGACCTTATAGTACAGCACTAGACCTTAAAGTACAGCACTAGACCCTATAATACAGCACTAGACCCTAAAGTACAGCGCTAGACCCTATAGTACAGCACTAGACCTTATAGTACAGCACTAGACCCTATAATATAGCACTAGACCTTATAGTACAGCACTAGACACTATAGTACAGCACTAGACCTTATAGTACAGCACTAGACCTTATAGTACAGCACTAGACCCTATAGTACAGCACTAGACCCTATAGTACAGCACTAGACCTTATAGTACAGCACTAGATCCGATAGTACAGCAATAGACCTTATAGTACAGCACTAGATCCTATAGTACAGCACTAGACCTTATAGTACAGCACTAGATCCTATAGTACAGCACTAGACCTTATAGTACATCACTAGATCCTATAGTACAGCACTAAACCCTATAGTACAGCACTAGACCTTATAGTACAGCACTAGACCCTATAGTACAGCACTAGACCTTGTAGTACAGCACTAGACCTTATAGTACAGCACTAGACCTTAAAGTACAGCACTAGACCCTATAATACAGCACTAGACCCTAAAGTACAGCGCTAGACCCTATAGTACAGCACTAGACCTTATAGTACAGCACTAGACCCTATAGTACAGCACTAGACCTTATAGTACAGCAGTAGACCCTATAATACAGCACTAGACCCCATAGTACAGCACTAGACACTATAGTACAGCACTAGACCTTATAGTACAGCACTAGACCTTATAGTACAGCACTAGACCCTATAGTACAGCACTAGACCCTATAGTACAGCACTAGACCCTATAGTACAGCACTAGACCTTATAGTACAGCACTAGACCCTATAGTAGATCATTAGACCCTATAGTACAGCACTAGATCTTATAGTACAGCACTAGACCCTATAGTACAGCACTAGACCCTATAGTACAGCACTAGACCTTATAGTACAGCACTAGACCCTATAGTACAGCACTAGACCTTATAGTACAGCACTAGATCCTATAGTACAGCACTAGACCTTATAATACAGCACTAGACCTTATAGTACAGCACTAGACCGTATAGTACAGCACTAGACCCTATAGTAAGGCACTAGACCCTATAGTACAGCACTAGACCGTATAATACAGCACTAGACCCTAAAGTACAGCGCTAGACCCTAAAATACAGCGCTAGACCCTATAGTACAGCGCTAGACCTTATAGTACAGCACTAGACCCTATAGTACAGCACTAGAACTTATAGTACAGCACTAGACCTTATAGTACAGCACTAGGCCTTATAGTACAGCACTAGACCTTATAGTACAGCACTAGACCTTATAGTACAGCACTAGACCCTATAGTACAGCACTAGACTTTATAGTACAGCACTAGACCCTATAGTACAGCACTAGACCCTATAATACAGCACTAGACCCCATAGTACAGCACTAGACCTTATAGTACAGCACTAGACCCTATAGTACAGCACTAGACCCTATAGTACAGCACTAGACCCTATAGTACAGCACTAGACCCTATAGTACAGCACTAGACCCTATAGTACAGCACTAGATCCGATAGTACAGCAATAGACCTTATAGTACAGCACTAGATCCTATAGTACAGCACTAGACCTTATAGTACAGCACTAGACCCTATAGTACAGCACTAGACCCTATAGTACAGCACTAGACCCTATAGTACAGCACTAGACCTTATAGTACAGCACTAGATCCGATAGTACAGCAATAGACCTTATAGTACAGCACTAGACCTTATAGTACAGCACTAGACCTTATAGTACAGCACTAGACCTTAAAGTACAGCACTAGACCCTATAATACAGCACTAGACCCTATAGTACAGCGCTAGACCCTATAGTACAGCACTAGACCTTATAGTACAGCACTAGACCCTATAATATAGCACTAGACCTTATAGTACAGCAGTAGACCCTATAATACAGCACTAGACCCCATAGTACAGCACTAGACACTATAGTACAGCACTAGACCTTATAGTACAGCACTAGACCTTATAGTACAGCACTAGACCCTATAGTACAGCACTAGACCCTATAGTACAGCACTAGACCTTATAGTACAGCACTAGATCCGATAGTACAGCAATAGACCTTATAGTACAGCACTAGATCCTATAGTACAGCACTAGACCTTATAGTACAGCACTAGATCCTATAGTACAGCACTAGACCTTATAGTACATCACTAGATCCTATAGTACAGCACTAAACCCTATAGTACAGCATTAGACCTTATAGTACAGCACTAGACCCTATAGTACAGCACTAGACCTTGTAGTACAGCACTAGACCTTATAGTACAGCACTAGACCTTAAAGTACAGCACTAGACCCTATAATACAGCACTAGACCCTAAAGTACAGCGCTAGACCCTATAGTACAGCACTAGACCTTATAGTACAGCACTAGACCCTATAGTACAGCACTAGACCCTATAGTACAGCACTAGACCCTATAGTACAGCACTAGACCCTATAGTACAGCACTAGACACTATAGTACAGCACTAGACCTTATAGTACAGCACTAGACCTTATAGTACAGCACTAGACCCTATAGTACAGCACTAGACCCTATAGTACAGCACTAGACCCTATAGTACAGCACTAGACCTTATAGTACAGCACTAGACCCTATAGAAGATCATTAGACCCTATAGTACAGCACTAGATCTTATAGTACAGCACTAGAACCTATAATACAGCACTAGACCCTATAGTACAGCACTAGACCTTATAGTACAGCACTAGTTCCTATAGTACAGCACTAGACCTTATAGTACAGCACTAGATCCTATAGTACAGCACTAGACCTTATAATACAGCACTAGACCTTATAGTACAGCACTAGACCGTATAGTACAGCACTAGACCCTATAGTAAGGCACTAGACCCTATAGTACAGCACTAGACCGTATAATACAGCACTAGACCCTAAAGTACAGCGCTAGACCCTAAAATACAGCGCTAGACCCTATAGTACAGCGCTAGACCTTATAGTACAGCACTAGACCCTATAGTACAGCACTAGACCTTATAGTACAGCACTAGACCCTATAGTACAGCACTAGACCTTATAGTACAGCAGTAGACCCTATAATACAGCACTAGACCTTATAGTACAGCACTAGATCCTATAGTACAGCACTAGACCCTATAGTACAGCACTAGACCCTATAGTACAGCACTAGACCCTATAGTACAGCACTAGACCCTAAAGTACAGCGCTAGACCCTATAGTACAGCACTAGACCCTATAGTACAGCACTAGACCTTATAGTACAGCACTAGACCTTATAGTACAGCACTAGACCCTATAGTACAGCACTAGACCCTATAGTACAGCACTAGACCTTATAGTACAGCACTAGACCCTATAGTACAGCTCTAGACCTTATAATACAGCACTGGACCCCATAGTACAGCACTAGACCTTATAGTACAGCACTAGACACTATAGTACAGCACTAGACCCTATAGTACAGCACTAGACCCAATAATAAAGCACTAGACCCTAAAGTACAGCGCTAGACGCTATAGTACAGCACTAGACCCTATAGTACAGCACTAGACATTATAGTACAGCACTAGACCTTATAATACAGCACTAGACCTTATTGTACAGCACTAGACCTTATAGTACAGCACTAGACCCTATAGTACAGCACTATACCTTATAGTACAACACTAGACCCTATAGTACTGCACTAGACCCTATAGTACAGCACTAGACCTTATAGTACAGCACTAGACCTTATAGTACAGCACTAGACCCTATAGTACTGCACTAGACCTTATAGTACAGCACTATACCTTATAGTACTGCACTAGACCCTATAGTACTGCACTAGACCTTATAGTACAGCACTATACCTTATAGTACTGCACTAGACTCTATAGTACAGCACTAGACCCTATAGCACAGCACTAGACCCTATAGTATAGCAAAATACCTTATAGTACAGCACTAGACCCTATAGTACAGCACTAGATCCTATAGTACAGCACTAGACCCTATAGTACAGCACTAGCCCTTATAGTACAGCACTAGACCCTATAGTAGATCATTAGACCCTATAGTACAGCACTAGACCCTATAGTACAGCACTAGACCCTATAATACAGCACTAGACCCTAAAGTACAGCACTAGACCCTAAAGGACAGCGCTAAACCCTAAAGTACAGCGCTAGACCCTATAGTACAGCACTAGACCTTATAGTACAGCACTAGACCTTATAGTACAGCACTAGATCCTATAGTACAGCACTAGACCTTATAATACAGCACTAGACCTTATAGTGCAGCACTATACCTTATAGTACTGCACTAGACCCTATAGTACAGCGCTAGACCCTATAGTACAGCACTAGACCTTATAGTACAGCACTAGATCCTATAGTACAGCACTAGACCCTATAGTACAGCACTAGACCCTATAGTACAGCACTAGACCTTATAGTACAGCACTAGACCTTATAGTACAGCACTAGACCCTATAATACAGCACTAGACCGTTTATTACAGCACTAGACCTTATAGTACAGCACTAGACCTTATAGTACACACTATACCCTATAGTACAGCACTAGACCCTATAGTACAGCAAAATACCTTATAGTACAGCACTAGACCTTATAGTACAGCACTAGATCCTATAGTACAGCACTAGACCTTATAGTACAGCACTAGATCCTATAGTACAGCACTAGACCTTATAGTACAGTACTAGACCCTATAGTACAGCACTATACCTTATAGTACAGCACTAGACCTTATAGTACAGCACTAGACCGTTTATTACAGCACTAGACCTTATAGTACATCACTAGACCCTATAGTACAGCACTAGACCTTATAGTACACACTATACCCTATAGTACAGCACTAGACCCTATAGTACAGCACTAGACCCTATAGTACAGCACTAGACCCTATAGTACAGCACTAGACCAAAAAATACAGCACTAGACCCTATAGTACAGCATTATACCCTATAGTACAGCACTAGACCTTATAGTACAGCACTAGATCCTATAGTACAGCACTAGACCTTATAGTACAGCACTAGATCCTATAGTACAGCACTAGACCCTATAGTACAGCACTAGACCCTATAGTAGATCATTAGACCCTATAGTACAGCACTAGATCTTATAGTACAGCACTAGACCCTATAGTACAGCACTAGACCCTATAGTACATCACTAGACCCTAAAGTACAGCGCTAAACCCTAAAGTACAGCGCTAGACCCTATAGTACAGCACTAAACCTTATAGTACAGCACTAGACCTTATAGTACAGCACTAGACCTTATAGTACAGCAGTAGACCCTATAATACAGCACTAGACCCGATAGTACAGCACTAGACCCTATAGTACAGCACTAGACCCTATAGTACAGCACTAGACCATATAGTACAGCACTAGACCCTATAGTACAGCACTAGACCCTATAGAAGATCATTAGACCCTATAGTACAGCGCTAGACCCTATAGTACAGCACTAGACCCTAAAGTACAGCGCTAGACCCTATAGTACAGCATTAGACCCTATAGTACAGCACTAGACCTTATAGTACAGCACTAGACCCTATAGTACACACTATACCCTATAGTACAGCACTAGACCCTATAATACAGCACTAGACCTTATAGTACAGCACTAGACCCTATAGTACAGCGCTAGACCCTATAGTACAGCACTAGACCTTATAGTACAGCACTAGACCCTATAGAAGATCATTAGACCCTATAGTACAGCGCTAGACCCTATAGTACAGCACTAGACCCTAAAGTACAGCGCTAGACCCTATAGTACAGCACTAGACACTATAGTACAGCACTAGACCTTATAGTACAGCACTAGACCTTATAGTACAGCACTAGACCCTATAGTACAGCACTAGACCCATTAATAAAGCACTAGACCCTAAAGTACAGCACTAGACCCTATAATACAGCACTAGACCCCATAGTACAGCACTAGACCTTATAGTACAGCACTAGACCCTATAGTACAGCGCTAGACCCTATAGTACAGCGCTAGACCCTATAGTACAGCACTAGACCTTATAGTACAGCACTAGACCCTATAGTACAGCGCTAGACCCTATAGTACAGCGCTAGACCCTATAGTACAGCACTGGACCCTATAGTACAGCACTAGATCTTATAGTACAGCACTAGACATTATAGTACAGCACTAGACCCTATAGTATAGCAAAAGACCTTATAGTACAGCACTAGACCCTATAGTACAGCAAAAGACCTTATAGTACATCACTAGACCTTATAGTACAGCACTAGACCCTATAGTACAGCACTAGACCCTATAATACAGCACTAGACTCTATAGACCTTATAGCACAGCACTAGACCCTATAGTAGATCATTAGACCCTATAGTACAGCACTAGATCTTATAGTACAGCACTAGACCCTAAAGTACAGCACTAGACCCTAAAGTACAGCACTAGACCTTATAGTACAGCACTAGACCCTATAGAAGATCATTAGACCCCATAGTACAGCATTAGACCCTATAGTACAGCACTGGACCCTATAGTACAGCACTAGATCCTATAGTACAGCACTAGACCTTATAGTACAGCACTAGATCCTATAGTACAGCACTAGACCTTATAGTACAGCATTAGACCCTATAGTACAGCACTAGACCCCATAGTACAGCACTAGACCCTTTAGTACAGCACTAGACCCTATAGTACAGCACTAGACCCTATAGTACAGCACTAGACCTGATAGTACAGCACTAGACCCTATAGTACAGCACTATACCTTATAGTACAACACTAGACCTTATTGTACAGCACTATACCTTATAGTACTGCACTAGACCCTATAGTACAGCACTAGACCCTATAATACAGCACTAGACCCTATAATACAGCACTAGACCCTAAAGTACAGCGCTAGACCCTATAGTACAGCACTAGACCTTATAGTACAGCACTAGACCTTGTAGTACAGCACTAGACCTTATAGTACAGCACTAGACCTTAAAGTACAGCACTAGACCCTATAATACAGCACTAGACCCTAAAGTACAGCGCTAGACCCTATAGTACAGCACTAGACCTTATAGTACAGCACTAGACCCTATAATATAGCACTAGACCTTATAGTACAGCAGTAGACCCTATAATACAGCACTAGACCCCATAGTACAGCACTAGACACTATAGTACAGCACTAGACCTTATAGTACAGCACTAGACCTTATAGTACAGCACTAGACCCTATAGTACAGCACTAGACCCTATAGTACAGCATTAGACCCTATAGTACAGCACTAGACCTTATAGTACAGCACTAGACCCTATAGTACAGCACTAGACCTTATAGTACAGCACTAGACCCTATAGTACAGCACTAGACCCTATAGTACAGCACTAGACCCTATAGTACAGCACTAGACCCTATAGTACAGCACTAGACCTTATAGTACAGCACTAGATCCGATAGTACAGCAATAGACCTTATAGTACAGCACTAGATCCTATAGTACAGCACTAGACCTTATAGTACAGCACTAGATCCTATAGTACAGCACTAGACCTTATAGTACATCACTAGATCCTATAGTACAGCACTAAACCCTATAGTACAGCACTAGACCTTATAGTACAGCACTAGACCCTATAGTACAGCACTAGACCTTTTAGTACAGCACTAGACCTTATAGTACAGCACTAGACCTTAAAGTACAGCACTAGACCCTATAATACAGCACTAGACCCTAAAGTACAGCGCTAGACCCTATAGTACAGCACTAGACCTTATAGTACAGCACTAGACCCTATAATATAGCACTAGACCTTATAGTACAGCAGTAGACCCTATAATACAGCACTAGACCCCATAGTACAGCACTAGACACTATAGTACAGCACTAGACCTTATAGTACAGCACTAGACCTTATAGTACAGCACTAGACCCTATAGTACAGCACTAGACCCTATAGTACAGCATTAGACCCTATAGTACAGCACTAGACCTTATAGTACAGCACTAGACCCTATAGTAGATCATTAGACCCTATAGTACAGCACTAGATCTTATAGTACAGCACTAGACCCTATAATACAGCACTAGACCCTATAGTACAGCACTAGACCTTATAGTACAGCACTAGTTCCTATAGTACAGCACTAGACCTTATAGTACAGCACTAGATCCTATAGTACAGCACTAGACCTTATAATACAGCACTAGACCTTATAGTACAGCACTAGACCGTATAGTACAGCACTAGACCCTATAGTAAGGCACTAGACCCTATAGTACAGCACTAGACCGTATAATACAGCACTAGACCCTAAAGTACAGCGCTAGACCCTAAAGTACAGCGCTAGACCCTATAGTACAGCGCTAGACCTTATAGTACAGCACTAGACCCTATAGTACAGCACTAGACCTTATAGTACAGCACTAGACCCTATAGTACAGCACTAGACCTTATAGTACAGCAGTAGACCCTATAATACAGCACTAGGCCTTATAGTACAGCACTAGATCCTATAGTACAGCACTAGACCCTATAGTACAGCACTAGACCCTATAGTACAGCGCTAGACCCTATAGTACAGCACTAGACCCTAAAGTACAGCGCTAGACCCTATAGTACAGCACTAGACCCTATAGTACAGCACTAGACCTTATAGTACAGCACAAGACCTTATAGTACAGCACTAGACCCTATAGTACAGCACTAGACCCTATAGTACAGCACTAGACCTTATAGTACAGCACTAGACCCTATAGTACAGCTCTAGACCTTATAATACAGCACTGGACCCCATAGTACAGCACTAGACCTTATAGTACAGCACTAGACACTATAGTACAGCACTAGACCCTATAGTACAGCACTAGACCCAATAATAAAGCACTAGACCCTAAAGTACAGCGCTAGACGCTATAGTACAGCACTAGACCCTATAGTACAGCACTAGACATTATAGTACAGCACTAGACCTTATAATACAGCACTAGACCTTATTGTACAGCACTAGACCTTATAGTACAGCACTAGACCCTATAGTACAGCACTATACCTTATAGTACAACACTAGACCCTATAGTACTGCACTAGACCCTATAGTACAGCACTAGACCTTATAGTACAGCACTAGACCTTATAGTACAGCACTAGACCCTATAGTACTGCACTAGACCTTATAGTACAGCACTATACCTTATAGTACTGCACTAGACCCTATAGTACTGCACTAGACCTTATAGTACAGCACTATACCTTATAGTACTGCACTAGACTCTATAGTACAGCACTAGACCCTATAGCACAGCACTAGACCCTATAGTATAGCAAAATACCTTATAGTACAGCACTAGACCCTATAGTACAGCACTAGATCCTATAGTACAGCACTAGACCCTATAGTACAGCACTAGCCCTTATAGTACAGCACTAGACCCTATAGTAGATCATTAGACCCTATAGTACAGCACTAGACCCTATAGTACAGCACTAGACCCTATAATACAGCACTAGACCTTAAAGTACAGCACTAGACCCTAAAGGACAGCGCTAAACCCTAAAGTACAGCGCTAGACCCTATAGTACAGCACTAGACCTTATAGTACAGCACTAGACCTTATAGTACAGCACTAGATCCTATAGTACAGCACTAGACCTTATAATACAGCACTAGACCTTATAGTGCAGCACTATACCTTATAGTACTGCACTAGACCCTATAGTACAGCGCTAGACCCTATAGTACAGCACTAGACCTTATAGTACAGCACTAGATCCTATAGTACAGCACTAGACCCTATAGTACAGCACTAGACCCTATAGTACAGCACTAGACCTTATAGTACAGCACTAGACCTTATAGTACAGCACTAGACCCTATAATACAGCACTAGACCGTTTATTACAGCACTAGACCTTATAGTACAGCACTAGACCTTATAGTACACACTATACCCTATAGTACAGCACTAGACCCTATAGTACAGCAAAATACCTTATAGTACAGCACTAGACCTTATAGTACAGCACTAGATCCTATAGTACAGCACTAGACCTTATAGTACAGCACTAGATCCTATAGTACAGCACTAGACCTTATAGTACAGCACTAGACCGTTTATTACAGCACTAGACCTTATAGTACATCACTAGACCCTATAGTACAGCACTAGACCTTATAGTACACACTATACCCTATAGTACAGCACTAGACCCTATAGTACAGCACTAGACCCTATAGTACAGCACTAGACCCTATAGTACAGCACTAGACCAAAAAATACAGCACTAGACCCTATAGTACAGCATTATACCCTATAGTACAGCACTAGACCTTATAGTACAGCACTAGATCCTATAGTACAGCACTAGACCTTATAGTACAGCACTAGATCCTATAGTACAGCACTAGACCCTATAGTACAGCACTAGACCCTATAGTAGATCATTAGACCCTATAGTACAGCACTAGATCTTATAGTACAGCACTAGACCCTATAGTACAGCACTAGACCCTATAGTACATCACTAGACCCTAAAGTACAGCGCTAAACCCTAAAGTACAGCGCTAGACCCTATAGTACAGCACTAAACCTTATAGTACAGCACTAGACCTTATAGTACAGCACTAGACCTTATAGTACAGCAGTAGACCCTATAATACAGCAGTAGACCCGATAGTACAGCACTAGACCCTATAGTACAGCACTAGACCCTATAGTACAGCACTAGACCATATAGTACAGCACTAGACCCTATAGTACAGCACTAGACCCTATAGAAGATCATTAGACCCTATAGTACAGCGCTAGACCCTATAGTACAGCACTAGACCCTAAAGTACAGCGCTAGACCCTATAGTACAGCATTAGACCCTATAGTACAGCACTAGACCTTATAGTACAGCACTAGACCCTATAGTACACACTATACCCTATAGTACAGCACTAGACCCTATAATACAGCACTAGACCTTATAGTACAGCACTAGACCCTATAGTACAGCGCTAGACCCTATAGTACAGCACTAGACCTTATAGTACAGCACTAGACCCTATAGAAGATCATTAGACCCTATAGTACAGCGCTAGACCCTATAGTACAGCACTAGACCCTAAAGTACAGCGCTAGACCCTATAGTACAGCACTAGACACTATAGTACAGCACTAGACCTTATAGTACAGCACTAGACCTTATAGTACAGCACTAGACCCTATAGTACCGCACTAGACCCTATAGTACAGCACTAGACCTTATAGTACAGCACTAGACCCTATAATACAGCACTAGACCCCATAGTACAGCACTAGACCTTATAGTACAGCACTAGACCCTATAGTACAGCACTAGACCCATTAATAAAGCACTAGACCCTAAAGTACAGCACTAGACCCTATAATACAGCACTAGACCCCATAGTACAGCACTAGACCTTATAGTACAGCACTAGACCCTATAGTACAGCGCTAGACCCTATAGTACAGCGCTAGACCCTATAGTACAGCACTAGACCTTATAGTACAGCACTAGACCCTATAGTACAGCGCTAGACCCTATAGTACAGCGCTAGACCCTATAGTACAGCACTAGACCCTATAGTACAGCACTAGATCTTATAGTACAGCACTAGACATTATAGTACAGCACTAGACCCTATAGTATAGCAAAAGACCTTATAGTACAGCACTAGACCCTATAGTACAGCAAAAGACCTTATAGTACATCACTAGACCTTATAGTACAGCACTAGACCCTATAGTACAGCACTAGACCCTATAATACAGCACTAGACTCTATAGACCTTATAGTACAGCACTAGACCCTATAGTAGATCATTAGACCCTATAGTACAGCACTAGATCTTATAGTACAGCACTAGACCCTAAAGTACAGCACTAGACCCTAAAGTACAGCACTAGACCTTATAGTACAGCACTAGACCCTATAGAAGATCATTAGACCCCATAGTACAGCATTAGACCCTATAGTACAGCACTGGACCCTATAGTACAGCACTAGATCCTATAGTACAGCACTAGACCTTATAGTACAGCACTAGATCCTATAGTACAGCACTAGACCTTATAGTACAGCATTAGACCCTATAGTACAGCACTAGACCCCATAGTACAGCACTAGACCCTTTAGTACAGCACTAGACCCTATAGTACAGCACTAGACCCTATAGTACAGCACTAGTCCTGATAGTACAGCACTAGACCCTATAGTACAGCACTATACCTTATAGTACAACACTAGACCTTATTGTACAGCACTATACCTTATAGTACTGCACTAGACCCTATAGTACAGCACTAGACCCTATAATACAGCACTAGACCCTATAGTACAGCACTAGACCCTATAGTACAGCACTAGACCCTATAGTACAGCAAAATACCTTATAGTACAGCACTAGACCTTATAGTACAGCACTAGACCCTATAGTACATCACTAGACCTTATAGTACAGCACTAGACCCTATAGTAGATCATTAGACCCTATAGTACAGCACTAGACCTTGTAGTACATCACTATACCCTATAGTACAGCACTAGACCTTATAGTACAGCACTAGATCCTATAGTACAGCACTAGACCCTATAGTACAGCACTAGACCCTATAGTACAGCACTAGACCCTATAGTAGATCATTAGACCCTATAGTACAGCACTAGATCTTATAGTACAGCACTAGACCCTATAATACAGCACTAGACCCTAAAGTACAGCGCTAGACCCTAAAGTACAGCGCTAGACCCTATAGTACAGCACTATACCATATAGTACTGCACTAGACCCTATAGTACAGCACTAGACCCTATAATACAGCACTAGACTCTATAGTACAGCACTAGACCCTATAGTATAGCAAAATACCTTATAGTACAGCACTAGACCTTATAGTACAGCACTGGACCTTATAGTACAGCACTAGATCCTATAGTACAGCACTAGACCCTATAGTACAGCACTAGACCCTATAGTACAGCACTAGACCCTATAGTACAGCACTAGACCCTATAGTAGATCATTAGACCCTATAGTACAGCACTAGATCTTATAGTACAGCACTAGACCCTATAATACAGCACTAGACCCTAAAGTACAGCGCTAGACCCTAAAGTACAGCGCTAGACCCTATAGTACAGCACTATACCTTATAGTACTGCACTAGACCCTATAGTACAGCACTAGACCCTATAATACAGCACTAGACTCTATAGTACAGCACTAGACCCTATAGTATAGCAAAATACCTTATAGTACAGCACTAGACCTTATAGTACAGCACTGGACCTTATAGTACAGCACTAGATCCTATAGTACAGCACTAGACCCTATAGTACAGCACTAGACCCTATAGTACAGCACTAGACCTTATAGTACAGAACTAGACCCTATAGTAGATCATTAGACCCTATAGTACAGCACTAGATCTTATAGTACAGCACTAGATCTTATAGTACAGCACTAGACCCTATAATACAGCACTAGACCCTAAAGTACAGCACTAGACCCTAAAGTACAGCGCTAGACCCTAAAGTACAGCACTAGACCCTATAGTACAGCACTAGACCCTATAGAAGATCATTAGACCCTATAGTACAGCACTGGACCCTATAGTACAGCACTGGACCCTATAGTACAGCACTAGACCTTATAGTACATCACTAGACCATATAGTACAGCACTAGACCCTATAGAAGATCATTAGACCCTATAGTACAGCACTGGACCCTATAGTACAGCACTGGACCCTATAGTACAGCACTAGACCCTATAGTACAGCACTAGACCTTATAGTACAGCACTAGACCCTATAGTACTGCACTAGACCCTATAGTACAGCACTAGACCCTATAGAAGATCATTAGACCCTATAGTACAGCACTGGACCCTATAGTACAGCATTAGACCTTATAGTACAGCACTAGACCCTATAGTACAGCACTAGACCCTATAGAAGATCATTCGAACCTATAGTACAGCACTGGACCCTATAGTACAGCACTGAACCCTATAGTACAGCACTAGATCCTATAGTACAGCACTAGACCCTATAGTACAGCACTAGACCTTATAGTACAGCACTAGACCTTATAGTACAGCACTAGATCCTATAGTACAGCACTAGTCCTTATAGTACAGTAGTAGACCCTATAATACAGCACTAGACCCCATAGTACAGCACTAGACCCTTTAGTACAGCACTAGACCCTATAGTACAGCACTAGAACCTATAATAAAGCACTAGACCCTATAGTACAGCACTAGACCCTATAGTACAGCACTAGACCCCATAGTACAGCATTAGACCCTATAGTACAGCACAAGACCCTATAGTACAGCACTAGACCCTATAGTACAGCACTAGACCCTATAGTACAGCACTAGAACTTATAGTACATGACTAGACCCCATAGTACAGCACTAGACCTTATGGTACACACCATACCCTATAGTATAGCACTAGACCGTTTAGTACACAGCTGGAGCTTATGGTACATCACTAGACCCTATAGTACTATTCTAGACCCTATATCACATCACTTGACCCTATAGTACTGCACTATACCCTATAGTACTATACTAGACCCTATATTACATCACTATACCCTATAGTATAGCACTAGACCCTATAATACAGCACTAGACTCTACAGTACAGCATTATACCCTATAGTACAGCACTAGACCCTATAGTACAGCACTAGACCCTATAGTAGATCATTAGACCCTATAGTACAGCACTAGATCTTATAGTACAGCACTAGACCCTATAATACAGCACTAGACCCTAAAGTACAGCGCTAGACCCTAAAGTACAGCGCTAGACCCTATAGTACAGCAATATACCTTATAGTACTGCACTAGACCCTATAGTACAGCACTAGACCCTATAATACAGCACTAGACTCTATAGTACAGCACTAGACCCTATAGTATAGCAAAATACCTTATAGTACAGCACTAGACCTTATAGTACAGCACTGGACCTTATAGTACAGCACTAGATCCTATAGTACAGCACTAGACCCTATAGTACAGCACTAGACCCTATAGTACAGCACTAGACCTTATAGTACAGAACTAGACCCTATAGTAGATCATTAGACCCTATAGTACAGCACTAGATCTTATAGTACAGCACTAGATCTTATAGTACAGCACTAGACCCTATAATACAGCACTAGACCCTAAAGTACAGCACTAGACCCTAAAGTACAGCGCTAGACCCTAAAGTACAGCACTAGACCCTATAGTACAGCACTAGACCCTATAGAAGATCATTAGACCCTAGAGTACAGCACTGGACCCTATAGTACAGCACTGGACCCTATAGTACAGCACTAGACCTTATAGTACATCACTAGACCATATAGTACAGCACTAGACCCTATAGAAGATCATTAGACCCTATAGTACAGCACTGGACCCTATAGTACAGCACTGGACCCTATAGTACAGCACTAGACCCTATAGTACAGCACTAGACCTTATAGTACAGCACTAGACCCTATAGTACTGCACTAGACCCTATAGTACAGCACTAGACCCTATAGAAGATCATTAGACCCTATAGTACAGCACTGGACCCTATAGTACAGCACTAGACCTTATAGTACAGCACTAGACCCTATAGTACAGCACTAGACCCTATAGAAGATCATTCGAACCTATAGTACAGCACTGGACCCTATAGTACAGCACTGAACCCTATAGTACAGCACTAGATCCTATAGTACAGCACTAGACCCTATAGTACAGCACTAGACCTTATAGTACAGCACTAGACCTTATAGTACAGCACTAGATCCTATAGTACAGCACTAGTCCTTATAGTACAGTAGTAGACCCTATAATACAGCACTAGACCCCATAGTACAGCACTAGACCCTTTAGTACAGCACTAGACCCTATAGTACAGCACTAGAACCTATAATAAAGCACTAGACCCTATAGTACAGCACTAGACCCTATAGTACAGCACTAGACCCCATAGTACAGCATTAGACCCTATAGTACAGCACAAGACCCTATAGTACAGCACTAGACCCTATAGTACAGCACTAGACCCTATAGTACAGCACTAGAACTTATAGTACATGACTAGACCCCATAGTACAGCACTAGACCTTATAGTACACACCATACCCTATAGTATAGCACTAGACCGTTTAGTACACAGCTGGAGCTTATGGTACATCACTAGACCCTATAGTACTATTCTAGACCCTATATCACATCACTTGACCCTATAGTACTGCACTATACCCTATAGTACTATACTAGACCCTATATTACATCACTATACCCTATAGTATAGCACTAGACCCTATAATACAGCACTAGACTCTACAGTACAGCATTATACCCTATAGTACAGCACTAGACCTTATAGTACAGCACTAGACCCTATATTACAGCTCTAGACCCTATAGTACATCATTAGACCCTATAGTACAGCACTAGACCTTATAGTACAGCACTAGACCCTATAATACAGCACTAGACCCCATTGTATAGCACTGGAACTTATAGTACAGCACTAGACCTTATAGTACAGCACTGCAACTTATAGTACAGCACTAGACCCTATAGTACAGCACTAGACCTTATAGTACAGCACTAGACCCTATAGTACAGCACTAGACCCTATAGTACAGCACTAGACCCTATAGTACAGCACTAGACCCTATAGTACAGCACTAGATCCTATAGTACACACTATACCCTATAGTACAGCACTAGACCTTATAGTAAAGCACTAGACCTTATAGTACAGCACTAGACCCTATAGTACAGCACTAGACCCTATAGTACAGCACTAGACCCTATAGTACAGCACTAGACCTTATAGTACAGCACTGGAACTTATAGTACAGCACTAGACCCTATAGTACAGCACTAGACCCTATAGTACAGCACTAGACCCTATAGTACGGCACTAGACCCTATAGTACAGCGCTAGACCCTATAGTACACACTATACCCTATAGTACAGCACTAGACCCTATAATACAGCACTAGACCCTATAGTACAGCACTAGACCCTATAGTACAGCGCTAGACCCTATAGTACAGCAATATACCCTATAGTACAGCACTAGACCCTATAGTACAGCGCTAGACCCTATACTACAGCGCTAGACCCTACAGAACAGCAATATACCCTATAGTACAGCGCTAGACCCTATAGTACAGCAATAGACCCTATAGTACAGCACTAGACCTTATAATACAGCACTAGACCCTATAATACAGCACTAGACTCTATAGTACAGCACTAGACCTTATAGTACAGCACTAGAACTTATAGTACAGCACTAGACCCTATAGTACAGCGCTAGACCCTATAGTACACACTATACCCTATAGTACAGCACTAGACCCTATAATACAGCACTAGACCCTATAGTACAGCACTAGACCCTATAGTACAGCGCTAGACCCTATAGTACAGCAATATACCCTATAGTACAGCACTAGACCCTATAGTACAGCAATATACCCTATAGTACAGCACTAGACCCTATAGTACAGCGCTAGACCCTATAGTACAGCGCTAGACCCTACAGAACAGCAATATGCCCTATAGTACAGCGCTAGACCCTATAGTACAGCAATAGACCCTATAGTACAGCACTAGACCTTATAATACAGCACTAGACCCTATAATACAGCACTAGACTCTATAGTACAGCACTAGACCTTATAGTACAGCACTAGAACTTATAGTACAGCACTAGACCCTATAATACAGCACTAGACCCTATAGTACAGCACTAGACCTTATAGTACACACTATACCCTATAGTACAGCACTAGACCCTATAATACAGCACTAGACCCTATAATACAGCACTAGACCCTATAGTACATCACTAGGCCATATAGCACAGCAGTAGACCCTATAGTACATCACTAGACCCTATAGTACAGCACTAGACCTTATAGTACAGCACTAGACCCTATAGTACAGCACTAGACCCTATAGTACAGCACTAGACCTTATAGTACAGCACTAGACATTATAGTACAGCACTAGACCCTATAATACAGCACTAGACCCTATAATACAGCACTAGACCCTATAGTACATCACTAGGCCATATAGCACAGCAGTAGACCCTATAGTACATCACTAGACCCTATAGTACAGCACTAGACCTTATAGTACAGCACTAGACCCTATAGTACAGCACTAGACCCTATAGTACAGCACTAGACCTTATAGTACAGCACTAGACATTATAGTACAGCACTAGACCCTATAATACAGCACTAGATCCTATTGTACAGCACTATACCTTATAGTACAGCACTAGACCCCATAGTACAGCACTAGACCTTATAGTAAAGCACTAGACCCTATAGTACAGCACTAGACCCTATAGTACAGCACTAGACCTTATAGTACAGCACTAGACATTATAGTACAGCACTAGACCCTATAATACATTACTAGACCCTATAGTACTATACTAGACCTTATATTACAGCACTAGAGCTTATCGTACAGCACTATACCCTATAGTACAGCACTAGACCCTATAGTATAGCACTAGACCCTATAGTACATCACTAGACCAAATAGTACAGCACTAGACCTTATAGTACAGCACTAGACCCTATAGTACAGCACTAGACCTTATAGTACATCACTAGACCAAATAGTACAGCACTAGACCCTATAGTACAGCACTAGACCCTATAGTAGATCATTAGACCCTATAGTACAGCACTAGACCCTATAGCACAGCACTAGACCTTATAGTACAGCACTATACCTTATAGTACTGCACTAGACCCTATAATACAGCACTAGACCCTTTAATACAGCACTAGACCTTATAGTACATCGCTAGACCTTATATTACAGCACTAGACCTTATAGTACAGCACTAAACCCTATAGTACAGCACTAGACCCTATAGTACAGCAATAGACCCTATAGTACAGCACTAGACCCTATAGTACAGCACTATAACCTATAGTACAGCACTAGACCCTATAGTACAGCACTAGACCCTATAATACAGCACTAGACCCTATAGTACAGCACTAGACCAAATAGTACAGCACTAGACCCTATAGTACAGCACTAGTCCCTATAATACAGCACTAGACCCTATAATACAGCACTAGACCCTATAATACAGCACTAGACCAAATAGTACAGCACTAGACCCTATAGCACAGCACTAGACCCTATAGTACAGCAATAGACCCTATAGTACAGCACTAGACCCTATAGTACAGCACTATAACCTATAGTACAGCACTAGACCCTATAGTACAGCACTAGACCCTATAATACAGCACTAGACCCTATAGTACAGCACTAGACCAAATAGTACAGCACTAGACCCTATAGCACAGCACTAGACCCTATAGTACACACTATACCCTATAGTTCAGCACTAGACCCTATAATACAGCACTAGACCCTATAATACAGCACTAGACCCTATAGTACAGCACTAGACCAAATAGTACAGCAATAGACCCTATAGTACAGCACTAGACCAAATAGTACAGCACTAGACCCTATAGTACAGCACTAGACCCTATAATACAGCACTAGACCCTATAATACAGCACTAGACCCCATAGTTCAGCACTAGACCTTATAGTACAGCACTAGATCCTATAGCACAGCACTAGACCCTATATTACAGCACTAGACCTTATAGTACAGCACTAGACCTTATAGTACAGCACTAGACCCTATAGTACAGCACTAGACCCTATAGTACAGCACTAGACCCTATAGTACAGCGCTAGACCCTATAGTACTGCACTAGACCTTATAGTACAGCACTAGACCTTATAGTACAGCACTAGACCCTATAGTACAGCACTAGACCCTATAGTACAGCACTAGACCCTATAGTACAGCACTAGACCCTATAGTACAGCACTAGACCTTATAGTGCAGCACTAGACCCTATAGTACAGCACTAGACCCTATAGTACAGCACTAGACCCTATAGTACAGCACTAGACCCTATAATACAGCACTAGACCCTATAGTACAGCACTAGACCCTATAGTACAGCACTAGACCCTATAGTACAGCACTAGACCCTATAGTACAGCACTAGACCCTATAATACAGCACTAGACCGTTTATTACAGCACTAGACCTTATATTACAGCACTAGAGCTTATCGTACAGCACTAGACCCTATAGTACAGCACTAGACCTTATATTACATCACTATACCCTATAGTATAGCACTAGACCCTATAGTACATCACTAGACCCTATAGTACAGCACTAGACCCTATAGTACAGCATTTTACCCTATAGTACAGCACTAGACCCTATAGTACAGCACTAGACCTTATAGTACAGCACTAGATCCTATAGTACAGCACTAGACCCTATAGTACAGCACTAGACCCTGTAGTACATCACTAGACCTTATAGTACAGCACTAGACCTTATAGTACAGCACTAGACCCTATAGCACAGCACTAGACCCTATAGTACAGCACTAGACCTTATAGTACAGCACTAGACCCTATAGTACAGCACTAGACCCTATAGTACAGCACTAGACCTTATAGTGCAGCACTAGACCCTATAGTACAGCACTAGACCCTATAGTAGATCATTAGACCCTATAGTACAGCACTAGACCCTATAGCACAGCACTAGACCTTATAGTACAGCACTATACCTTATAGTACTGCACTAGACCCTATAATACAGCACTAGACCCTTTAATACAGCACTAGACCTTATAGTACATCGCTAGACCTTATATTACAGCACTAGACCTTATAGTACAGCACTAGACCCTATAGTACAGCACTAGACCCTATAGTACAGCAATAGACCCTATAGTACAGCACTAGACCCTATAGTACAGCACTATAACCTATAGTACAGCACTAGACCCTATAGTACAGCACTAGACCCTATAATACAGCACTAGACCCTATAGTACAGCACTAGACCAAATAGTACAGCACTAGACCCTATAGTACAGCACTAGACCCTATAATACAGCACTAGACCCTATAATACAGCACTAGACCCTATAATACAGCACTAGACCAAATAGTACAGCACTAGACCCTATAGCACAGCACTAGACCCTATAGTACAGCAATAGACCCTATAGTACAGCACTAGACCCTATAGTACAGCACTATAACCTATAGTACAGCACTAGACCCTATAGTACAGCACTAGACCCTATAATACAGCACTAGACCCTATAGTACAGCACTAGACCAAATAGTACAGCACTAGACCCTATAGCACAGCACTAGACCCTATAGTACACACTATACCCTATAGTTCAGCACTAGACCCTATAATACAGCACTAGACCCTATAATACAGCACTAGACCCTATAGTACAGCACTAGACCAAATAGTACAGCAATAGACCCTATAGTACAGCACTAGACCAAATAGTACAGCACTAGACCCTATAGTACAGCACTAGACCCTATAATACAGCACTAGACCCTATAATACAGCACTAGACCCCATAGTTCAGCACTAGACCTTATAGTACAGCACTAGACCCTATAGCACAGCACTAGACCCTATAGTACAGCACTAGACCTTATAGTACAGCACTAGACCTTATAGTACAGCACTAGACCCTATAGTACAGCACTAGACCCTATAGTACAGCACTAGACCCTATAGTACAGCCCTAGACCCTATAGTACTGCACTAGACCTTATAGTACAGCACTAGACCTTATAGTACAGCACTAGACCTTATAGTACAGCACTAGACCCTATAGTACAGCACTAGACCCTATAGTACAGCACTAGACCCTATAGTACAGCACTAGACCTTATAGTGCAGCACTAGACCCTATAGTACAGCACTAGACCCTATAGTACAGCACTAGACCCTATAGTACAGCACTAGACCCTATAATACAGCACTAGACCCTATAGTACAGCACTAGACCCTATAGTACAGCACTAGACCCTATAGTACAGCACTAGACCCTATAGTACAGCACTAGACCCTATAATACAGCACTAGACCGTTTATTACAGCACTAGACCTTATATTACAGCACTAGAGCTTATCGTACAGCACTAGACCCTATAGTACAGCACTAGACCTTATATTACATCACTATACCCTATAGTATAGCACTAGACCCTATAGTACATCACTAGACCCTATAGTACAGCACTAGACCCTATAGTACAGCATTTTACCCTATAGTACAGCACTAGACCCTATAGTACAGCACTAGACCTTATAGTACAGCACTAGATCCTATAGTACAGCACTAGACCCTATAGTACAGCACTAGACCCTGTAGTACATCACTAGACCTTATAGTACAGCACTAGACCTTATAGTACAGCACTAGACCCTATAGCACAGCACTAGACCCTATAGTACAGCACTAGACCTTATAGTACAGCACTAGACCCTATAGTACAGCACTAGACCCTATAGTACAGCACTAGACCTTATAGTGCAGCACTAGACCCTATAGTACAGCACTAGACCCTATAGTACAGCACTAGACCCTATAGTACAGCACTAGACCTTATAGTACAGCTCTAGACCCTGTAGTACATCACTAGACGTTATAGTACAGCACTAGACCTTATAATACAGCACTAGACCTTATAATACAGCACTAGACCCTATAGTACAGCACTAGACCCTGTAGTACATCACTAGACGTTATAGTACAGCACTAGACCTTATAGTACAGCACTAGACCTTATAGTACAGCACTAGACCCTATAGTACAGCACTAGACCCTGTAGTACATCACTAGACGTTATAGTACAGCACTAGACCTTATAATACAGCACTAGACCTTATAATACAGCACTAGACCCTATAGTACAGCACTAGACCCTGTAGTACATCACTAGACGTTATAGTACAGCACTAGACCTTATAGTACAGCACTAGACCCCATAGTACAGCACTAGACCCTATAGTACAGCACTGGACCCTATATTACAGCACTAGACATTATAATACAGCACTAGACCTTATAGTACAGCACTAGACCTTATAGTACAGCACTTGACCCCATAGTATAGCACTAGACCCTATAATACATCACTAGACCCTATAGTACAGCACTAGACCTTATAGTACTGCACTAGACCCCATAGTACAGCACTAGACCCTATAATACATCACTAGACCCTATAGTACAGCACTAGACCTTATAGTACAGCACTAGACCCTATAGTACAGCACTAGACCTTATAGTACAGCACTAGACCCTATAATACATCACTAGACCTTATAGTACAGCACTAGACCCTATAGTACATCACTAGACCCCATAGTACAGCACTAGACCTTATAGTACAGCACTAGACCCCATAGTACAGCACTAGACCCTATAGTACAGCACTAAACCCTATAGTACAGCACTAGACCAAATAGTACAGCACTAGACCCTATAGTACTGCACTAGACCTTATAGTACTTCACTAGACCCTATAGTACAGCACTAGAATTATAGTACAGCACTAGACACTATAGTACAGCACTAGACCTTATAGTACAGCACTATACCCTATAGTACAGCACTAGACCCTATAGTACAGCACTAGACCCTATAGTACAGCACTAGACCTTATAGTACAGCACTAGACCCTATAGTACAGCACTAGACATTATAGTACAGCACTAGACACTATAGTACAGCACTAGACCTTATAGTACAGCATTATACCCTATAGTACAGCACTAGACCTTATAGTACAGCGCTAGACCCTATAGTACAGCACTAGACCCTATAGTACAGCACTAGACCTTATAGTACAGCACTAGACCCTATAGTACAGCACTAGACCCTATAGTACCGCACTAGACCCTATAGTACAGCACTAGACCCTATAGTACAGCACTATACCCTATAGTACAGCACTAGACCTTATAGTACAGCACTAGACCCTATAGTACAGCGCTATACCCTATAGTACAGCACTAGACCTTATAGTACAGCACTAGACCCTATAGTACAGCACTAGACCCTATAGTACAGCACTAGACCCTATAATACAGCACTATCCCCTATAGTACAGCACTAGATCCTATAGTACAGCACTAGACCCCATAGTACAGTTCTAGACCTTATAGTACATCACTAGACCCTATATTACAGCACTAGGCCCTATAGTACAGCGCTAGACCCTATAGTACAGCACTAGATCCTATAGTACAGCACTAGACCCCATAGTACAGTTCTAGACCTTATAGTACATCACTAGACCTTATATTACAGCACTAGACCCTATAGTACAGCGCTATACCCTATAGTACAGCACTAGACCTGATAGTACAGCACTAGACCCTATAGTACAGCACTAGACCCTATAGTACAGCACTAGACCCTTTAGTACAGCACTAGACCCTATAGAACAGCACTAGACCCTATAGTACAGCACTAGACCTGATAGTACAGCACTAGACCTGATAGTACAGCACTAGACCCTATAGTACAGCAATAGACCCTATAGTACAGCACTAGACCCTATAGTACAGCACTATAACCTATAGTACAGCACTAGACCCTATAGTACAGCACTAGACCCTTTAGTACAGCACTAGACCATATAGTACAGCACTAGACCCTATAGTACAGCACTAGACCCTTTAGTACAGCACTAGACCCTATAGTACAGCACTAGACCCTATAGTACAGCACTAGACCCTTTAGTACAGCACTAGACCCTATAGTACAGCACTAGACCCTATAGTACAGCACTAGACCTGATAGTACAGCACTAGACCTGATAGTACAGCACTAGACCCTATAGTACAGCACTAGACCCTTTAGTACAGCACTAGACCCTATAGTACAACACTAGACCTTATAGTACAGCACTAGATCCTATAGTACAGCACTAGACCTTATAATACAGCACTAGACCCTATAGTACAGCACTAGACCCTTTAGTACAGCACTAGACCCTATAGTACAGCACTAGACCTTATAGTACAGCACTAGATCCTATAGTACAGCACTAGACCCTTTAGTACAGCACTAGACCCTTTAGTACAGCACTAGACCCGATAGTACAGCACTAGACCCTATAGTACAGCACTAGACCCTTTAGTACAGCACTAGACCCTATAGTACAGCACTAGACCCTATAGTACATCACTAGACCCTATAGTACAGCACTAGACCCTATAGTACAGCACTAGACCCTATAGTACAGCGCTAGACCCTATAGTACTGCACTAGAGCTTATCGTACAGCACTAGACCCTATAGTACAACACTACACTTGACCCTCTATATAGCACTATTACCTATAGGACAGCTCTATTACTGTTAAGAATGAGCTGTTACCTATAGGACGGCGCTGCACCATATATGCATGCAATATCATTTATATTACATGACTTTGTCATATTGGACAACACTATTACCTACAGGACAGCAGTCTACCCTATGTTCCCCACAGAACATGCACACCTACTAAATTCCGGGACCATATTAGCAGTTGTTTGGAACTGCTGGGGGGGATAACAAGCCCCATCTTCCTCATACACTTGACTTTTGACACCCACTAGCCCCATCTGCCCCAGTGCAGAGCAGGTAACAACCAGTACTACTAACTTTCTACTGTCAGCTGAAGACTTGCAGATGAGTTTCCCAAATAATTCTTTGCACTGCAGCTGTACAGCCCTCCATCAGATAGCTTCACGTCCTGGATCTTCAGGCTCAGAGAGTTCCCAGTTGATACCACCTGTAGCCTCTCGCTGGGGGTGCCATGAGAACTGGAGTTTCCCATTAGACTCCCATCTTTGTATAGTGCTAGCTGTGAGAAGGGATTGCTTTCCACAGTACAGTGAATTATTGCCAAGTTGCCGTGTTGAGTCTCCAGGAAGGATGAGAGTGATGGGATTCTTGGAGGATCTACGGTATGATAAGAAGAAGAGAAGGTCATTATGACTTAGCGTTTACATTTACAGTAATTTTATTTTCTTATAATTGTATCATATTTTGCAGTTTATACACCACAGCAATTTTTAGGCTTTGCCCGCCTACCCAAATTGGTGTAGGGACAAAGACTTGTCTTTATTGGGTCCAGTCCCAGTTTTGTAAAAAAATATAATGTATCCAAACTGCTCAGTGTGACGGCCATTTTGTTGTATTTTTCAATCAAAACCATTGATCGTAGAGTAACCTCAACCATGGAAGAATAGGAAAAGATTGTACACTAGACATGAGCACATTTCTTTAAATTCATTCTGGCTCCGATTCAGCAATGTGAGCTCCTGCCCCTACTCCGCTCTCTGCGGCCCTACTAATGAGGTGTACAGTCCGTGCTCCATACACCGCTGAGAAGTCAGTGGTGTGGAGAGTAATAAATTTAAAGTGTGCAAGAAATCTGCGCTTTAGGGGGTTGATATCTATATTAAAAATTCGAAATCGTTAAATAAAAAACATTCGAAAAATTATTACTAGGGCAGTAGGGACATTTAAAAAAAAATCATTAAAAGTTTAGTTTCTCTTGAAATCTAACTGGCTATGGTCTCAGTAAACTCTCCTTATAGTAGACACTATAGTAGCTGGAAAAAAATCTAAGATGGCCAGTACACCCAAGTAGATCTGATGGTGGGTGCACGTCTCCAGGGGAAGTGGTTAGATTCCTCTAACAAGTCGGATATCCACAAAAAATAAAGAGAGTATTGAGACAGCAGGTCCTTTCAGTCAGGTTTATTCCAGATGCGACGTTTCGGCTAACAAGCCTCAATGCATGCTTGAAAAAGGCCGAAACGTCACATCTGGAATAAACCTCCCAGAAAGGACGTGCTGTCTCCACTATAGTAGCTGATCCTGTCTTTAAAGGTAAGATTTCATTTCTCTCTCTCTGTCAGACACCCTATCACAGAAATTAGGGATGAGCGAATCAACTTCGGATGAAAAATCCAAAGTCGATCCGCATAAAACTTTGTTTTAATACTGTACGGAGCGAGCGCTCTGTAGAGTAATAGAATGTATTGCCTCCGAAGGGCCGAAGTTATTACTTTGCGAAGTCTCGCGATACTTCGCATAATAACTTCAGAAGTTGATTTTTACTGTAAAAACAGGTTCGGTCCCAAGGTGCCACGTTCGGGAAATGTTTTTTTACAGTACAAATTAATTTCTGAAGATATTATGCGAAGTATCGCGAGACTTCGCAAAGTACAGTATTGTACAGTATTGTAGACTATTGAAACAAAGTTTTATGCAAATCGACTTCGGATGTTTCATCCGAAGTCGATTCGCTCATCCTGAACAGCAATGTATAACCACAGAAAATACATGAATGTCCTGGCTAGGATCTTATCTACTTTCTAATGATCCGTGTCAGTATAGTCTCTCCTGATTGGCTGAGGCTGACTGAAAGGCATTGTCTGCTGACATTCACCATTTTTTGCATTTAGTCCGAAACAAATCACAAAAATTTCCAAATGGCTAGAATGCAGTTTTTTGAGAATTTAATTTGTTTAAAATCTATTAATTTTTTTCTAAATACATCAACCCAATGCAATGTCTTCGGTTAAAGGAAGCCTGTCACTAGGAAATTCACGGAGAAACCATCTAAAATGCCTTGTAGGGCTAGCTCAGCTGGATGTGATGATCAGTGATGGCCAGTTCGCATTGTTCGCCCACGAACACATGCGGGCTGCCATCTTTTCTCACAAGTCCGGTGATGCACAGGTAAGCCCTTACCTGTGCCTGTGCCGCGAGCCGGTCTGAAACAAATGCGGTCAGCGGGAGCAGGCAGTTCCGAGAACATCCCGATGAAGGCCCCCGGCGGCTGTTCTCGGAACTGCATTTGATTTCAGACTGGATCGCGCACAGGCACAGGTAAGGGCTTACCAGTGCATCGCCGGACTTGTGAGAAAAGATGGCAGCCCGCATGTGTTCGCGGGTGAATAATGTGAACTGGCCATCACTGGTGATTATACCTTCTACAGTTCTCAACAGCAGCTCACCTGCAATCACTTGGGGAGGCACGGATCATCCTGGAACCGGGCACTGAATATAATCCTGTATATAATCTTAAAATGTGATCCAAAACGCGTAAACGCTTATGTTGTGTCATTGGATATTTTATCACTTTAAAGAGTAAAGGCTATCACTTTTTGATGGGAAGCTGGACGTCTCTACTTGTTTAGGCTTTTACCTCTTTCACACCTTTCTGCTGCTTCATTCTGGAGAAAAGGTACTCTTCATCCATATGCAAATGAGCAGTTAAAGGGGTTGTCTCATCTGAGACAGGGGCATATCTCTAGGATATGCCACCAATGTCAGATAGGTGTGGGTCTCACCTCTGGGACCAAACACCTGTCTCTGGAATGGGGCTCAAAATTGAAGGGGATCATACTGCGCACGTGTAGCGTGTTCTTCATTCATTTCTATGGGAGTTCCAAAAATAGCTGAGTGCCAAGTGCCATAGAAATGAATCGGGAGTTGATCGCACCCGCGCAGCCACCCCTCTATCCACTACTATGGGTCTTCCACAGATAGAGTCAGCACTCAGCCATTTTCAGCAGTCCCATAGAAGAGAATGCTGCCCTCCACTCACTGCTCACTGCTGCTCACAGGGTATCCCATTCTGAGATAGGTTCAGATGCCAAAGGTGGAACCCCATACCTATCTGACATTGGTGGCATATCCCAGAGATATTCCACCAAGGTCTCAGATGAGACAACTCCTTTAAGTGCACCAAGGGTGGGCCCAAGCCACTTCTCTGCACCTTTGCTCTCCTCCTTCCTCTACAATCCTCTGCCTTTCCTTCTTTGTTCACTGGGCCTAGTCCCCGCATTGTCATATTGCCTGACCCTGTCAACGAGTGACTGTGCGGTGTAAAAAAAAGGAAAATGCCACAATATTTTTGGGCAAATAAGCCCTAAAATTTGCAAGGTCTTATTTTTATGTCTTTTTGAAGCCGAAATTCTAGTGTGGAGCTTGATGAAATTCCCCTCATAGACATCAGGACTATACTAATCCTTGCAGTCTCACAGATTAGAGAGAATTCTTCATGAAAAGAGCAAACATCTCCAGTGTGGAGTGACATGAAGGTCCTTAGGCTGCAGGCATATGTCACACTGTCAGTTTTTCCAAGGCCATTTTTCAACCCCATGTGCATTCATTTTCTGTCCATTTCTAATGGCCGCTTTGCATCCGTTTTTCCTGACCGTTTAAAACGGATGAATTGAATTGGCTTTTATCAATAAAATCTAAAACCCTGTAATATACAGTACCTAATGTCCCCCATAATGGCCCACCACTGTAATAATGTCCCCATAGTGGCCCCCAATGTCACCCATAGTGATCCTCAGCTGAAATACACTTGTGCAGAGGTAGTTGCTCCTCTCTTGATTCTGAAGGACCTGCCGAAGGTCCTGCACTGAAATGTGACGCCTGAGTGCAGGTCCTTCAGTATCAAGAGAGGAATGACTGCCTCTGCGCATGCAAGTGGATGAGGCGATTGATTTTTTATTCCATATTGCACTAGTGTACCCGTTTTTAACGGCTGTTAGACCGGTTCACTACTGTTTAAGTGGCCATTAAAAACATGTGCATGCAGCCATACTCTACGTACAGTAGTATCACATATTGTAGATGATGGGTTAAGGTAGACTCACATTTGACATTTACTGTGACAGGAGGGGAAGTGTCGATGCCTTTGTCATTTTGCACAGTGCAGTGGTAATAACCGGCATCGCTGATGGATACTCCTGGGAAGTGGAGCGATGGCGCTGAAGTTTGTTTGATCCAGATATTGTTCTTAAACCAGCTGTAGTGAACTTCATCGGGTCTGATGCCAGGAACCTCGCAGGTCAGGGTCACCGGCTCTCCTTCTCTCATACCTTGTAAGGGAGAGACCACGATCCTAGCCGCTATAGACATGACACAGAAATAACACACCATTAGGTTTTGGTAGTATATTAACACTGATCAAGAAGTGGGAATTATATGCAACAAGGTTCTATTACCTCATTTCTGAACCGCTGAAAACAGAAACTGCTCTGATCACAACATGATCAACATTGAAAAACCAAACCATTATTTCAAGATCCTCTGTCAGGAGATGTTTATACTATATGTCTACGTGTGGCCACCCAATGGTTATGATTAGAGATGAGCGAATTTCTCAAAAATTTGATTCAGCCGGTTTGCCGAATTTTACAAAAAGATTATATTCGATCCAAATTTATTCGCGGACAATCTCGTTAAATAACAGCTATTTTCTGGCTGCAGAGAGCCTGTATAGCGGTGTAGAACACTGTGCCTGTATAGTGGTGTAGAACACTGTGCCTGTATAGTGATGTAGAACACTGTGCCTGTATAGGGGTGTAGAACACTGTGCCTGTATAGCGGTGTAGAACACTGTGCCTGTATAGTGGTGTAGAACACTGTGCCTGTATAGTGGTGTAGAGCACTGCGCCTTTATAGTGGTGTAGAACACTGTGCCTGTATAGTAGTGTAGAACACTGTGCCTGTATAGCGGTGTAGAACACTGTGCTGTATAGCGGTGTAGAACACTGTGCCTGTATAGCGGTGTAGAACACTGTGCCTGTATAGCGGTGTAGAACACTGTGCCTGTATAGCGGTGTAGAACACTGTGCCTGTATAGCGGTGTAGAACACTGTGAATGTATAGTGGTATAGAACACTGTGCCTGTATAGCGGTGTAGAACACTGTGCCTGTATAGCGGTGTAGAACACTGTGCCTGTATAGCGGTGTAGAACACTGTGCCTGTATAGCGGTGTAGAACACTGTGCCTGTATAGTGGTGTAGAACACTGTGCCTGTATAGTGGTGTAGAACACTGTGCCTGTATAGTGGTGTAGAACACTGTGCCTGTATAGTGGTGTAGAACACTGTGCCTGTATAGTGGTGTAGAACACTGTGCCTGTATAGTGGTGTAGAACACTGTGCCTGTATAGTGGTGTAGAACACTGTGCCTGTATAGCGGTGTAGAACACTGTGCCTGTATAGCGGTGTAGAACACTGTGCCTGTATAGCGGTGTAGAACACTGTGCCTGTATAGAGGTGTAGAACACTGTGCCTGTATAGCGGTGTAGAGCACTGTGCCTGTATAGTGGTGTAGAACACTGTGCCTGTATAGTGGTATAGAACACTGTGCCTGTATAGTGGTGTAAAACACTGTGCCCGTATAGTGGTGTAGAACACTGTGTCTGTATAGCGGTGTAGAACACTGTGCCTGTATAGCGGTGTAGAACACTGTGCCCGTATAGCGGTGTAGAACACTGTGCCTGTATAGTGGTGTAGAACACTGTGCCTGTATAGTGGTGTAGAACACTGTGCCTGTATAGTGGTGTAGAACACTGTGCCTGTATAGTGGTGTAGAACACTGTGCCTGTATAGTGGTGTAGAACACTGTGCCCGTATAGTGGTGTAGAACACTGTGCCTGAATAGCGGTGTAGAACACTGTGCCTGTATAGTGGTGTAGAACACTGTGCCTGTATAGTGGTGTAGAACACTGTGCCTGTATAGTGGTGTAGAACACTGTGCCTGTATAGTGGTGTAGAACACTGTGCCTGTATAGTGGTGTAGAACACTGTGCCCGTATAGCGGTGTAGAACACTGTGCCTGTATAGCGGTGTAGAACACTGTGCCTGTATAGCGGTGTAGAACACTGTCCCCGTATAGCGGTGTAGAACACTGTGCCTGTATAGTGGTGTAGAACACTGTGCCTGTATAGTGGTGTAGAACACTGTGCCTGTATAGTGGTGTAGAACACTGTGCCTGTATAGTGGTGTAGAACACTGTGCCTGTATAGCGGTGTGGAGCACTGTGCCTGTATAGCGGTGTAGAACACTGTGCCTGTATAGTGGTGTAGAACACTGTGCCTGTATAGTGGTGTAGAACACTGTGCCTGTATAGCGGTGTAGAGCACTGTGTCTGTATAGTGGTGTAGAGCACTGTGCCTGTATAGTGGTGTAGAACACTGTGCCTGTATAGCGGTGTAGAACACTGTGCCTGTATAGTGGTGTAGAACACTGTGCCTGTATAGTGGTGTAGAACACTGTGCCTGTATAGTGGTGTAGAACACTGTGCCTGTATAGTGGTGTAGAACACTGTGCCTGTATAGTGGTGTAGAACACTGTGCCTGTATAGTGGTGTAGAACACTGTGCCTGTATAGTGGTGTAGAACACTGTGCCTGTATAGTGGTGTAGAACACTGTGCCTCTATAGTGGTGTAGAACACTGTGCCTGTATAGCGGTGTAGAACACTGTGCCTGTATAGTGGTGTAGAACACTGTGCCTCTATAGTGGTGTAGAACACTGTGCCTGTATAGTGGTGTAGAACACTGTGCCTGTATAGCGGTGTAGAGCACTGTGTCTGTATAGTGGTGTAGAGCACTGTGCCTGTATAGTGGTGTAGAACACTGTGCCTGTATAGCGGTGTAGAACACTGTGCCTGTATAGTGGTGTAGAACACTGTGCCTGTATAGTGGTGTAGAACACTGTGCCTGTATAGTGGTGTAGAACACTGTGCCTGTATAGTGGTGTAGAACACTGTGCCTGTATAGTGGTGTAGAACACTGTGCCTGTATAGTGGTGTAGAACACTGTGCCTGTATAGTGGTGTAGAACACTGTGCCTGTATAGTGGTGTAGAACACTGTGCCTGTATAGCGGTGTAGAACACTGTGCCTGTATAGTGGTGTAGAACACTGTGCCTGTATAGCGGTGTAGAACACTGTGCCTGTATAGTGGTGTAGAACACTGTGCCTGTATAGCGGTGTAGAACACTGTGCCTGTATAGTGGTGTAGAGCACTGTGCCTGTATAGTGGTGTAGAACACTGTGCCTGTATAGGGGTGTAGAACACTGTGCCTGTATAGTGGTGTAGAACACTGTGCCTGTATAGTGGTGTAGAACACTGTGCCTGTATAGTGGTGTAGAACACTGTGCCTGTATAGTGGTGTAGAACACTGTGCCTGTATAGTGGTGTAGAACACTGTGCCTGTATAGTGGTGTAGAACACTGTGCCTGTATAGCGGTGTAGAACACTGTGCCTGTATAGTGGTGTAGAACACTGTGCCTGTATAGCGGTGTAGAACACTGTGCCTGTATAGTGGTGTAGAACACTGTGCCTGTATAGCGGTGTAGAACACTGTGCCTGTATAGTGGTGTAGAGCACTGTGCCTGTATAGTGGTGTAGAACACTGTGCCTGTATAGTGGTGTAGAACACTGTGCCTGTATAGTGGTGTAGAACACTGTGCCTGTATAGGGGTGTAGAACACTGTGCCTTGCAGTAACACACATAGGGAGTCTGCTGTGGTAGTGAAGTAACACTGTGAGTCCTTATGACATGCAGATGACAGGCGTCGCTCTTAGAATCACTGCACACTTCACTTATTTAGGCAGTTCCGGGGCCAAAACTCAAGTGTGAACTCAGCCGTACAGGTCGATGTTAGCGTCGAGAAGAAGCGCACTCCTTTTACACCGTCTTCAGCTGATCCCACATAGATGTCTACAGAACCTGTTCTATTAAACGCTTATACAAGTAGAGCCCCCGACAGAGTGGAGAGGGGGTCAGCAGTAAGTGTGTGGTGACGTCACTGATTAATTTGCCCTTCCTCTGACATCTATGTGGAATCAGCTGACGACGGTGTAAAAGGAGTGCGCTTCTTCTTGGCGCTAACATCGACCTGTAAGGCTGAGGTCATGCTTGAGTTATTTGGTCAGTTTTGGCCCCGTGACTGCTCCAATAAGTGAAGTGCGCAGTGATTCTAAGAGCGACGCCTGTCATCTGCATGTCATACGGACTCACAGTGTTATTTCACTACCAAAGCAGACTCCCTATGTGTGTTACTGCAAGGCACCACTATAAGGCTCTCTGCAGCCAGAAAATAGCTGTTTTTTAACAAGATTCACCACAAATAAATTCGGATCAAGGCAAATTTTTTCAAAAAATTTGGCGAACCAGCCGAATCGATTTTTTTTTTTAAATCGCTCATCTCTGATGATGATGTCAACCAGGCCAAAAAGGCAAAATAGTGGCCCAGTCATGGAGTGGGAAGGGTGGGAGAACAGCTTGAGAAGTCCACAGAGTGCATATATAATTATATAGAGGAGATGCCCAGGTTATACCAGCACGGTCCATATCACTGTATAGAAGAAGATGTATAACTTATGCCAGCTGTACATATATAATTATATACAGGAGATACCCAGGTTATACCAGCATGGTCCATATCACTGTATACAAGAAGATGTATAACGTATGCCAGCTGTACATATATAATTATATACAGGAGATGCCCAGGTTATACCAGCATGCTCCATATCACTATATACAGAAAATGTATAACTTATACCAACTGTACATATATAATTATATACAGGAGATACCCAGGTTATACCAGCATGGTCCATATCACTATATAGAAGAAGATGTATAACTTATACCAGCTGTACATATATAATTATATACAGGAGATACCCAGGTTATACCAGCTGTACATATATAATTATATACAGGAGATACCCAGGTTATACCAGCATGGTCCATATCACTGTATACAAGAAGATGTATAACTTATACCAGCTGTACATATATAATTATATACAGGAGATACCCAGGTTATACCAGCATGGTCCATATCACTGTATACAAGAAGATGTATAACGTATGCCAGCTGTACATATATAATTATATACAGGAGATGCCCAGGTTATACCAGCATGCTCCATATCACTATATACAGAAGATGTATAACTTATACCAGCTGTACATATATAATTATATACAGGAGATACCCAGGTTATACCAGCATGGTCCATATCACTATATAGAAGAAGATGTATAACTTATACCAGCTGTACATATATAATTATATACAGGAGATACCCAGGTTATACCAGCTGTACATATATAATTATATACAGGAGATACCCAGGTTATACCAGCATGGTCCATATCACTGTATACAAGAAGATGTATAACTTATACCAGCTGTACATATATAATTATATACAGGAGATACCCAGGTTATACCAGCATGGTCCATATCACTATATACAAGAAGATGTATAACTTATACCAGCTGTACATATATAATTATATACAGGAGATACCCAGGTTATACCAGCATGGTCCATATCACTGTATACAAGAAGATGTATAACTTATACCAGCTGTACATATATAATTATATACAGGAGATACCCAGGTTATACCAGCATGGTCCATATCACTATATACAAGAAGATGTATAACTTATACCAGCTGTACATATATAATTATATACAGGAGATGCCCAGGTTATACCAGCATGGTCCATATCACTATATACAAGAAGATGTTTAACTTATACCAGCTGTACATATATAATTATATACAGGAGATGCCCAGGTTATACCAGCATGGTCCATATCACTATATACAAGAAGATGTATAACTTATACCAGCTGTACATATATAATTATATACAGGAGATACCCAGGTTATACCAGCATGGTCCATATCACTATATACAAGAAGATGTAACCTTATACCAGCTGTACATATATAATTATATACAGGAGATGCCCAGGTTATACCAGCATGCTCCATATCACTATATACAGAAGATGTATAACTTATACCAGCTGTACATATATAATTATATACAGGAGATACCCAGGTTATACCAGCATGGTCCATATCACTGTATACAAGAAGATGTATAACTTATACCAGCTGTACATATATAATTATATACAGGAGATACCCAGGTTATACCAGCATGCTCCATATCACTGTATACAAGAAGATGTATAACTTATACCAGCTGTACATATATAATTATATACAGGAGATACCCAGGTTATACCAGCATGGTCCATATCACTATATACAAGAAGATGTATAACTTATACCAGCTGTACATATATAATTATATACAGGAGATGCCCAGGTTATACCAGCATGGTCCATATCACTATATACAAGAAGATGTTTAACTTATACCAGCTGTACATATATAATTATATACAGGAGATGCCCAGGTTATACCAGCATGGTCCATATCACTATATACAAGAAGATGTATAACTTATACCAGCTGTACATATATAATTATATACAGGAGATACCCAGGTTATACCAGCATGGTCCATATCACTATATACAAGAAGATGTAACCTTATACCAGCTGTACATATATAATTATATACAGGAGATGCCCAGGTTATACCAGCATGGTCCATATCACTATATACAAGAAGATGTATAACTTATACCAGCTGTACATATATAATTATATACAGGAGATGCCCAGGTTATACCAGCATGCTCCATATCACTATATACAAGAAGATGTATAAGTTATACCAGCTGTACATATATAATTATATACAGGAGATGCCCAGGTTATACCAGCATGCTCCATATCACTATATACAAGAAGATGTATAACTTATACCAGCTGTACATATATAATTATATACAGGAGATACCCAGGTTATACCAGCACGGTCCATATGACTGTATACAAGAAGATGTATAACTTATACCAGCTGTACATATATAATTATATACAGGAGATACCCAGGTTATATCAGCATGGTCCATATCACTATATACAAGAAGATGTATAACTTATACCAGCTGTACATATATAATTATATACAGGAGATGCCCAGGTTATACCAGCATGCTCCATATCACTATATACAGAAGATGTATAACTTATACCAGCTGTACATATATAATTATATACAGGAGATACCCAGGTTATACCAGCATGGTCCATATCACTATATACAAGAAGATGTATAACTGATACTAGCTGTACATATATAATTATATACAGGAGATGCCCAGGTTATACCAGCATGCTCCATACCACTATATACAAGAAGATGTATAACTTATACCAGCTGTACGTATATAATTATATACAGGAGATGCCCAGGTTATACCAGCATGGCCCATATCACTGTATACAAGAAGATATTTAACTTATGCCAGCTGTACATATATAATTATATACAGGAGATGCCCAGGTTATACCAGCATGGTCCATATCACTATGTACAAGAAGATGTATAACTTAAACCAGCTGTACATATATAATTGTATACAGGAGATGCCCAGGTTATACCAGCATGGTCCATATCACTGTATACAAGAAGATGTATAACTTATACCAGCTGTACATATATAATTATATACAGGAGATGCCCAGGTTATACCACCATGCTCCATATCACTATATACAAGAAGATGTATAACTTATACCAGCTGTACATATATAATTATATACAGGAGATGCTCAGGTTATACCAGCATGGTCCACATCACTGTGTACAAGAAGATGTATAACTTATACCAGCTGTACATATATAATTATATACAGGAGATACCCAGGTTATACCAGCATGGTCCATATCACTATATACAAGAAGATGTATAACATATACCAGCTGTACACATATAATTATATACAGGAGATACCCAGGTTATACCAGCATGGTCCATATCACTATATACAAGAAGATGTATAACTTATACCAGCTGTACATATATAATTATATACAGGAGATGCCCAGGTTATACCAGCATGGTCCATATCACTATATACAAGAAGATGTATAACTTATACCAGCTGTACATATATAATTATACACTACGTGCAGAATTATTAGGCAAATGAGTATTTTGACCACATCATCCTCTTTATGCATGTTGTCTTACTCCAAGCTGTATAGGCTCGAAAGCCTACTACCAATTAAGCATATTAGGTGATGTGCATCTCTGTAATGAGAAGGGGTGTGGTATAATGACATCAACACCCTATATTAGGTGTGCATAATTATTAGGCAACTTCCTTTCCTTTGGCAAAATGGGTCAAAAGAAGGACTTGACAGGCTCAGAAAAGTCAAAAAAAGTGAGATATCTTGCAGAGGGATGAAGCACTCTTAAAATTGCAAAGCTTCTGAAGCGTGATCATCGAACAATCAAGCGTTTCATTCAAAATAGTCAACAGGGTCGCTAGAAGCGTGTGGAAAAACCAAGGTGCAAAATAACTGCCCATGAACTGAGAAAAGTAAAGCGTGCAGCTGCCAAGATGCCACTTGCCACCAGTTTGGCCATATTTCAGAGCTGCAACATCACTGGAGTGCCCAAAAGCACAAGGTGTGCAATACTCAGAGACATGGCCAAGGTAAGAAAGGCTGAAAGACGACCACCACTGAACAAGACACACAAGCTGAAACGTCAAGACTGGGCTAAGAAATATCTCAAGACTGATTTTTCTAAGGTTTTATGGACTGATGAAATGAGAGTGAGTCTTGATGGGCCAGATGGATGGGCCCGTGGCTGGATTGGTAAAGGGCAGAGAGCTCCAGTCCGACTCAGACGCCAGCAAGGTGGAGGTGGAGTACTGGTTTGGGCTGGTATCATCAAAGATGAGCTTGTGGGGCCTTTTCGGGTTGAGGATGGAGTCAAGCTCAACTCCCAGTCCTACTGCCAGTTTCTGGAAGACACCTTCTTCAAGCAGTGGTACAGGAAGAAGTCTGCATCCTTCAAGAAAAACATGATTTTCATGCAGGACAATGCTCCATCACACGCGTCCAAGTACTCCACAGCGTGGCTGGCAAGAAAGGGTATAAAAGAAGAAAATCTAATGACATGGCCTTGTTCACCTGATCTGAACCCGATTGAGAACCTGTGGTCCATCATCAAATGTGAGATTTACAAGGAGGGAAAACAGTACACCTCTTTGAACAGTGTCTGGGAGGCTGTGGTTGCTGCTGCACGCAATGTTGATGGTGAACAGATCAAAACACTGACAGAATCCATGGATGGCAGGCTTTTGAGTGTCCTTGCAAAGAAAGGTGGCTATATTGGTCACTGATTTGTTTTTGTTTTGTTTTTGAATGTCAGAAATGTATATTTGTGAATGTTGAGATGTTATATTGGTTTCACTGGTAAAAATAAATAATTGAAATGGGTATATATTTGTTTTTTGTTAAGTTGCCTAATAATTATGCACAGTAATAGTCACCTGCACACACAGATATCCCCCTAAAATAGCTAAAACTAAAAACAAACTAAAAACTACTTCCAAAAATATTCAGCTTTGATATTAATGAGTTTTTTGGGGTCATTGAGAACCCACTGGTTGTTAAATAATAAAATTAATCCTCAAAAATACAACTTGCCTAATAATTCTGCACTCCCTGTATACAGGAGATGCCCAGGTTATACCAGCATGGTCCATATCACTATATACAAGAAGATGTATAACTTATACCAGCTGTACATATATAATTATATACAGGAGATGCCCAGGTTATACCAGCATGGTCCATATCACTATATACAAGAAGATGTATAAGTTATACCAGCTGTACATATATAATTATATACAGGAGATGCCCAGGTTATACCAGCATGGTCCATATCACTGTATACAAGAAGATGTATAACTTATACCAGCTGTACATATATAATTATATACAGGAGATGCCCAGGCTATACCAGCATGCTCCATATCACTATATACAGAAGATGTATAACTTATACCAGCTGTACATATATAATTATATACAGGAGATACCCAGGTTATACCAGCATGGTCCATATCACTATATACAAGAAGATGTATAACTGATACTAGCTGTACATATATAATTATATACAGGAGATGCCCAGGTTATACCAGCATGCTCCATACCACTATATACAAGAAGATGTATAACGTATACCAGCTGTACATATATAATTATATACAGGAGATGCCCAGGTTATACCAGCATGGTCCATATCACTATATACAAGAAGATATATAACTTATGCCAGCTGTACATATATAATTATATACAGGAGATGCCCAGGTTATACCAGCATGCTCCATATCACTACATACAAGAAGATGTATAACTTAAACCAGCTGTACATATATAATTATATACAGGAGATGCCCAGGTTATACCAGCATGGTCCATATCACTATATACAAGAAGATGTATAACTTATACCAGCTGTACATATATAATTATATACAGGAGATGCCCAGGTTATACCAGCATGGTCCATATCACTATATACAAGAAGATGTATAAGTTATACCAGCTGTACATATATAATTATATACAGGAGATGCCCAGGTTATACCAGCATGGTCCATATCACTGTATACAAGAAGATGTATAACTTATACCAGCTGTACATATATAATTATATACAGGAGATGCCCAGGCTATACCAGCATGCTCCATATCACTATATACAGAAGATGTATAACTTATACCAGCTGTACATATATAATTATATACAGGAGATACCCAGGTTATACCAGCATGGTCCATATCACTATATACAAGAAGATGTATAACTGATACTAGCTGTACATATATAATTATATACAGGAGATGCCCAGGTTATACCAGCATGCTCCATACCACTATATACAAGAAGATGTATAACTTATACCAGCTGTACATATATAATTATATACAGGAGATGCCCAGGTTATACCAGCATGGCCCATATCACTGTATACAAGAAGATATTTAACTTATGCCAGCTGTACATATATAATTTTATACAGGAGATGCCCAGGTTATACCAGCATGCTCCATATCACTATATACAAGAAGATGTATAACTTAAACCAGCTGTACATATATAATTATATACAGGAGATGCCCAGGTTATACCAGCATGCTCCATATCACTGTATACAAGAAGATGTATAACTTATACCAGCTGTACATATATAATTATATACAGGAGATGCCCAGGTTATACCAGCATGGTCCATATCACTATATACAAGAAGATGTATAACGTATACCAGCTGTACATATATAATTATATACAGGAGATGCCCAGGTTATACCAGCATGGTCCATATCACTATATACAAGAAGATATATAACTTATGCCAGCTGTACATATATAATTATATACAGGAGATGCCCAGGTTATACCAGCATGCTCCATATCACTACATACAAGAAGATGTATAACTTAAACCAGCTGTACATATATAATTATATACAGGAGATGCCCAGGTTATACCAGCATGGTCCATATCACTATATACAAGAAGATGTATAACTTATACCAGCTGTACATATATAATTATATACAGGAGATACCCAGGTTATACCAGCATGGTCCATATCACTATATACAAGAAGATGTATAACTGATACCAGCTGTACATATATAATTATATACAGGAGATGCCCAGGTTATACCAGCATGGTCCATACCACTATATACAAGAAGATGTATAACTTATACCAGCTGTACATATATAATTATATACAGGAGATGCCCAGGTTATACCAGCATGGTCCATATCACTATATACAAGAAGATGTATAACTTATACCAGCTCTACATATATAATTATATACAGGAGATGCCCAGGTTATACCAGCATGGTCCATATCACTATATACAAGAAGATGTATAACTTATACCAGCTGTACATATATAATTATATACAGGTGATACCCAGGTTATACCAGCATGGCCCATATCACTGTATACAAGAAGATGTATAACTTATACCAGCTGTGCATATATAATTATATACAGGAGATGCCCAGGTTATACCAGCATGGTCCATATCACTATATACAAGAAGATGTAAAACGTATACCAGCTGTACATATATAATTATATACAGGAGATGCCCAGGTTATGCCAGCATGCTCCATATCACTATATACAAGAAGATATATAACTTATGCCAGCTGTACATATATAATTATATACAGGAGATGCCCAGGTTATACCAGCATGCTCCATATCACTATATACAAGAAGATGTATAACTTAAACCAGCTGTACATATATAATTATATACAGGAGATGCCCAGGTTATACCAGCATGGTCCATATCACTATATACAAGAAGATGTATAACTTATACCAGCTGTACATATATAATTATATACAGGAGATACCCAGGTTATACCAGCATGGTCCACATCACTGTATACAAGAAGATGTATAACTTATACCAGCTGTACATATATAATTATATACAGGAGATACCCAGGTTATACCAGCATGGTCCATATCACTATATACAAGAAGATTTATAACTTATACCAGCTGTACATATATATTTATATACAGGAGATACCCAGGTTATACCAGCATGCTCCATATCACTATATACAAGAAGATGTATTACTTATACCAGCTGTACATATATAATTATATACAGGATATACCCAGGTTATACCAGCATGCTCCATATCATTGTATACAAGATGATGTATAACTTATACCAGCTGTACATATATAATTATATACAGGAGATGCCTAGGTTATACCAGCATGGTCCATATCACTATATACAAGAAGATGTATAACTTATACCAGCTGTACATATATAATTATATACAGGAGATGCCCAGGTTATACCAGCATGGTCCATATCACTATATACAAGAAGATGTATAAATTATACCGGCTGTACATATATAATTATATACAGGAGATGCCCAGATTATACCAGCATGCTCCATATCACTATATACAAGAAGATGTATAACTTATACCAGCTGTATATATATAATTATATACAGGAGATACCCAGGTTATACCAGCATGGTCCATATCACTATATACAGAAGATGTATAACTTATACCAGCTGTACATATATAATTATATACAGGAGATACCCAGGTTATTCCAGCATGGTCCATATCACTATATACAAGAAGATGTATAACTTATACCAGCTGTACATATATAATTATATACAGGATATACCCAGGTTATACTAGCATGCTCCATATCACTGTATACAAGATGATGTATAACTTATACCAGCTGTACATATATAATTATATACAGGAGATACCCAGGTTATACCAGCATGCTCCATATCATTGTATACAAGATGATGTATAACTTATACCAGCTGTACATATATAATTATATACAGGAGATACCCAGGTTATACCAGCATGGTCCATATCACTGTATACAAGAAGAAGAATAACTTATACCAGCTGTACATATATAATTATATACAGGAGATACCCAGGTTATACCAGCATGGTCCATATCACTATATACAAGAAGATGTATAACTTATACCAGCTGTACATATATAATTATATACAGGAGATGCCCAGGTTATACCAGCATGCTCCATATCACTGTATACAAGAAGATGTATAACTTATACCAGCTGTACATATATAATTATATACAGGAGATGCCCAGGTTATACCAGCATGGTCCATATCACTATATACAAGAAGATGTATAACGTATACCAGCTGTACATATATAATTATATACAGGAGATGCCCAGGTTATACCAGCATGGTCCATATCACTGTATACAAGAAGATGTATAACTTATACCAGCTGTACATATATAATTATATACAGGAGATACCCAGGTTATACCAGCATGGTCCATATCACTATATACAAGAAGATGTATAACTTATACCAGCTGTACATATATAATTATATACAGGAGATACCCAGGTTATACCAGCATGGTCCATATCACTGTATACAAGAAGATGTATAACTTATACCAGCTGTACATATATAATTATATACAGGAGATACCCAGGTTATACCAGCATGGTCCATATCACTATATACAAGAAGATGTATAACTTATACCAGCTGTACATATATAATTATATACAGGAGATACCCAGGTTATACCAGCATGCTCCATATCACTATATACAAGAAGATGTATAACTTATACCAGCTGTACATATATAATTATATACAGGAGATACCCAGGTTATACCAGCATGGTCCATATCACTATATACAAGAAGATGTATAACTGATACCAGCTGTACATATATAATTATATACAGGAGATACCCAGGTTATACCAGCATGGTCCATATCACTATATACAAGAAGATGTATAACTTATACCAGCTGTACATATATAATTATATACAGGAGATACCCAGGTTATACCAGCATGGTCCATATCACTATATACAAGAAGATGTATAACTTATACCAGCTCTACATATATAATTATATACAGGAGATACCCAGGTTATACCAGCATGGTCCATATCACTATATACAAGAAGATGTATAACTTATACCAGCTGTACATATATAATTATATACAGGAGATACTAAGGTTATACCAGCATGGTCCATATCACTATATACAAGAAGATGTATAACTGATACCAGCTGTACATATATAATTATATACAGGAGATACCCAGGTTATACCAGCATGGTCCATATCACTATATACAAGAAGATGTATAACTTATACCAGCTGTACATATATAATTATATACAGGAGATACCCAGGTTATACCAGCATGGTCCATATCACTATATACAAGAAGATGTATAACTTATACCAGCTGTACATATATAATTATATACAGGAGATACCCAGGTTATACCAGCATGGTCCATATCACTATATACAAGAAGATGTATAACTTATACCAGCTGTACATATATAATTATATACAGGAGATACCCAGGTTATACCAGCATGGTCCATATCACTATATACAAGAAGATGTATAACTGATACCAGCTGTACATATATAATTATATACAGGAGATACCCAGGTTATACCAGCATGGTCCATATCACTATATACAAGAAGATGTATAACTTATACCAGCTGTACATATATAATTATATACGCGCAAGTGACTCGGAGGAACTCCCTGCCTCCATCTCCACTGCATACTGCTACGGTGTGCCTCCTCCTCCTTCAGTTCAGCCCCCACAGGGCTCATATGGCCGTGAGATCTATGTACCACGTCTCCAGTCCCCAGATTTACCAGCATCTGTTCCAGGACATGAAGCAGTGGAATTACATTGTTCATCCTGTAGTCCTGGCAACTGACAAATAATGTGGCCTCTTCAAATACCCTGAGCAAACGGCAGGTGTCACACGTGAGCTGCCACTGGCTGACATCGAAGTTACACAGGGGAGTACTCCAGTCAAACATATGGAGGGTGGAATTCCAACGGGTAGAAACGTTGCATAGCAGCCTATGTTGGTGGGATGCCGCTGCTGTAGCTCAAGGAGGGTGTGCTTGTTTAACGCCCCAGAGTGGCATTACCAAACCTATGCCCTGCTTCTATCTGTGTATGCTAATATCATGTCATCTATGCATTTATTTCAGCTCCTATGCACTGTGCATTTCTAATGTTTGTAACTGTCATGTTCAAATGTAATGTGCCTGGTGTACCAGCAGGTGGCAGCAAACACGGCAGAGTTACAGTTAGGTAGAATGAAGCTTTCCATTCTATTCTAACCCCCCTCTGTGGAGGAGTGGGCGAGTCCCATTTCCTGGAGGAAATGTGGGGATCAGTTTTGGTTAGTCTAGCTTACCCCCTGCTAGGGGAAGAAGGGTGTCCTGGGCACGTCTCTGCTGGACGTGCCAAAGCCAGCCAGAGCACCTTAAGCTCTGCTGGATGTGGAGGCCACAGCTTAGAGCCTCAGGAGCCAGGAGGAGAGTTCCCTGGCATAATTAAGAGACAGACTATAAAGAGAGAAGTTGCAGCATAGAGAAGAAGCTAAGTTATACAGCTACCCTGTCAGTACAGCAGAGCCAGCGAGCAACAGATGTAGCAAAGTTGAGTTTGCCTGCCTGCCAGAGTTTAAATGCCAAAGCCTGCTGGGACTAAGACAAAGTTGGAAGATTGTGTCTGATGGAAAGTTTATCAAAGTAAAGCTGCTATTAAACTTCATCACAAGGTTTGGACACAATTATTTCTTCAAATTTCTCAACTATTTCCCCCTCCTGTTTGTCTGCTTTGGAGCCAATGCCTGGGGTCCAACTATCCAGGTAGGAGCACCGTGACACTCACTTAAACTAAAAGGGACATTTTAGGCCACCCTATACCAAGTGCATGCAAAGTTTCCTGACCATTTTTAGGATGTCTTGCAGATGGGTGGAAGACTTCAGGAACCGCTTGACAACCAGATTGAACACGTGTGCCATGGCTCAGCCCTTCATGACGAAGCACCAACACAATGTTCTTCCCGTTGTTGGTCGCCATGGTTCCGATTTTGAGTTGTCGCGGAGAAAGACAGGATTCGATTTCTTGAAGAAGGACACAGTGAAGTTTCTCTCCTGTTCGACTCTGTTCGCCCAGGCAAATGAGGTGTAGAACAGCGTGACACCGCCGTGCCCTGCACATATGGTATGCTGGAGGAGCACTGTGAATTGTCCCTGCAGTGAAGGCTGAGAACACGGTGGAGGATGTGGAGACAGAGGTGGACATTGTTGCAAGATAAACGGCGTCAGAACATGAAGGCGGAAGCGGTGTCACCTAGCCAAGTTGCTGGTTTGACTGGGCCGTAAAGAACATATATTGTCCTTGACTGTAGTTACAGCTCCACATGTCGGAGCTGCTGTGCACTTTGGCAGACACCAACAGGCTCAAGGACTGGCCCACATTCTGTTCTACATGCGTGTGCGGGGCTGGTACTGCCTTTTTGGCAAATAAATGAAGGCTTGGGACTCTCCACCTCGGCTTGTCACAAGCCATCAGTTCTATGAAAGGTGCAGAGTCCACCATTTGGAAAGGGAGGGCTGCAGCACCAGCAACTATGCCAGGAGCACATTCAGCTTTTCGTTGGATGAGTGCACGCATGCTGTTGTCTCTTGGCAATCGCTTCGGTGATCGATTTCTGACGGAATGATTGACGAGGAGGGTGAGGAGCAGGAGCATCAAGACCGGTAGATGATGGGAAGGAAAGGCAGCTCCCTTCAGCTGAGGTGGTGGAGTCTTGACTGCCTGAAACTGTGTGTGTGCCACTGGGTGATGCAGCAGTTGCTGCGGCAGGCTGGGCCACCACATTGGAGTCACGGTTCTTCCATGCCACTTTATAGTGACGCTGCATATGTTGACGCAGGGCTGTGGTGCCAATATTGGCACCCTGGCCACGCTTCACCTTCTGCCCACAACTTTGTCAAATGACCATGTTTACCTCCTCCGGCGGCTTAACAAAAAACTGCCACACCGCCGAGTAGGTGATTTTAACCCCAACACTACGCACTGACTGACTGCTACTGCCGCTGCCTCTGTGAACCCCTGCACCACTACTTTCTAGGCAGATAGGCTCCGACAAAGAGTGTGGTCTACCCTAGGCACGTTTGGTTCTCGACCTCCCACTGCTGCCACCCTCCCGGCCGCACTACCAACTTGCTGGCTCCACCGCTGCCTCATGCACGAGCTGCCACCCTCTTCTCCTGATGATGATGAAGCCCCTTGTCACCCGGCTCCCAATTGCGATCAGCTACATTATCATCGAGTACTGTCTGCACGTCACTGATGTCCTCCTCAAGGTCTCTGAGTCAGGAGCCTGACTGCTCGCGACACCAGCTCCAACGCCACTTTCCTCACCTATGGCAGATGTCTCCTCCACATTCTGGCTGGCCAGTAGCTGCTGACTGTCCTCTAGTAGCTTGTCCTCACTGTATAGTGGAGCTGAGCCCACAGCATATAATACTTCTCTGGCTGCTCCCAGACGATGCCAACTAAGGTTTGTGTCTGACGAACCCACCAACCCTTGACTGGGGGTGTCTGATATCACTTGGGACGAAGTGGAAGACTGAGTCAACCTTTCAAGAACTGCCGGGTTGCTGGACTTCACCACACAACGGCTAATAATACTCTTTTTTGCCACTAATACACCACAAAAAAGGCTTTAGAACATATAACTGCACTGCACAAGGGCTAATAAGATGTATAAATATTTCCTAGTAATAAACCCTTTTAATGGCTGCATTACACAGCACTTGCACCACAATAAAGAGATCGGTTTGCTGGAATTACAGAGGTATCATATATTGCAACCCCAGTCAGTGGAGCAAGGTGTAATAGGATCGTTCTTATTACCCAGGCTGTAACCTCCCCTACTGAACCCTGTTCTGCTTTTATAGTGTAGATGATGCCTCCCTATCCTTTCCCTACATCTTGACTAATCTTTCCCTGAACTTCTAAATCGTTTTTTCATCACAATGAAGTCTTTCCTAGCACTGTCCCTAGCGCCTGCTGATGTCTCTCCCTGCACTAAGCACACTGGAGAATGACAGATTCCAAGATGGCTGAGGCTATTTATAGAGCTGTGACATCACAGGGCTGGCTGGCTGCTGATTGGCTGCATGCATTGCATTATGGGTGATCCCGCCTTCCCAGAGTTCCTTTCTCCATGTCCTCACACGTGCAGCAGCCATTATAGGAAAAAATGTGATTCGTTGCGAATTCGAATTCGGTGCAAATCAAATTTTTTCTGAAATTAGGATCTAATTCCACTTTGTTAACATCGATTCGCTCATCTCTACTTATGATGTGAATTGCAGCCTGATGAGGTTTTTGCATATATGTCACAATATTATATTATATTTTTATCCTTTTAAAATTGCAGTCAGTAATAAAATACGAGGAATGGTAAGGGTTGACACATCTGAAGGGTGGTTACGCATTGCACTATACATATAGTATAACACCAAACTTGCTCAAATCAGTTGGTGACAATGCAATAGATGGCTATGCCAAGTTCCTCAGAGTCACACTACTCTCTAGATTATCTTCCAACTCATGGTAATACAGGATAGGTCATCACTATCCGATTGGTGGTTGTCCAGCACCCCTAATCCCTGCTGATCAGCTGTTCTGCCGTAGTCCCTGTGGCAGGACTACGTGTTGGATATTACAGGGCTGTTCCCATTGACGAGAGTGGTAGTGGAGCTGTAGTAACCAGTTCTATCCACTGTACAAAAGATGGATCTGTATAAGTGGGGTACAGGGCGCTGACGTGGCCAGCTCCGTCCACTGCATGATAGGCAGAGCTGTGTAATTCCAGCTCTATTACAGAACATCGGGGTAGTGGGGGTGAGGGGTGTCGGGGCCCTACCAATCAGACAGTGATGGCCTCTCCTGAGGAGATAGGTCACCACTTGAAAAGGGTGGACAATTTCTTTACAAGATAGATACCTATAGGTGACCCTAAGAGGGTGCGAGGTCTTTCAGCTTCCTCGGGGCTTCTGCAGGATGATATATTTTCTAGTTTTCTTTAAATTATCATTTAAAATATATAAATCATAATTTTGACTCATAACTTACACTTCTGCAAATCGAATAGATCCCTGCAGTCAGCACCTACACCGAGTTTACAATCCTTGTTTCGTTTCTCCAAAAACTGCACTTCTTTACATTTTATCATGTATTTTATTAATTTGGACGTTCTATCTTTCCTTTCACAGAAATGAAACTTTCACTTCTGTTATGTCATATATTTTCATGCAGTCAGTCGGGGAAATGAAAAGTTGTAATTATGGCGGCATCCTAAAATATGTTTTTTATTATTGATAAATAGTTTCCTTCTAGAGTTCTGCTCTCGACAGACCTCATTCACTACACTGTAGATATTACAAGAAGCTATGCCACCATATCTCCATGATCTCATGATAGACCGGACCCGGAGAAGCTCCGGCTGTGACATTTCTATCAACGTCGTCTGATATTTTTGGGATGTATTGAAAAAAATTCCAATTTCATATTCCTTGTAATCATTAGAAAATTGAGTAAAGGGCTGAATGGAAAAAATTACTGTAACTCAAAACAAAAAACTGCAATACTGTAAAATATGAGCAAACCCAAATGTAAACCAACCAGTTAGCTACCATAACACCATCTAAACAGTAGTGATGAGCGGCATAGGCAATATTCGAATTTGCGATATTTTGTGAATTTGTAGCTGAAAATTCGCCATCAATTTGTAAATTTGAGAATTCGTGATCTCCAGTCATTGTTTACTTGATTGCAAAAAATCGACAATGTAATACATTCGCGATAAATTTGCGATTAGAATATTCAACACTATTCGCGAATACGAATTATAGCACTATATTCTAAATATTCGCGAATTCTCGAAGTGGCGATATTCGCGATAAAAATTCGCAATTCGAATATTCGCGCTCAACACTACTAAACAGTATGGTCGTTCTCAATAATTGCCCTGAACCTCGGCCCATGCAAATAAGGCCTTTGACACAATATATAAGCAAGAGGAGAATGTGTTTCAGTCATCTGTGGAGCAGGCCTAGGTGAGTAGTGATTTTTTATTTTATTAAAACTACAGGGGCATATCTCCTATGAGGGGGCACTAAGGTGGCATAGCCACGGGGAGGGGCACTAAGGGAAGATATCTACTATGAGGGACACTAAAGGACATATCTACTGTTAAGGAGTATCAAAAGGGCAGTCTACTGGTTGGTGGCCAGCTCATTTGCACAAAGTTCTTTTGTTCTGCAACAATGAGCTACCAGAATCCACAAAGCTAGGTTTGTGCATGTACTTAAAGAGGAGCTGTCCCATCTCCTGACAAGTCTGTTTTACTTGCAATTCCTATGTAATGACAATTCTGGAGCATGACTCTGAGCTGTGCCATTATCCCTACTAAAAGTTATGAAGAAATTACCAATAGCTTGCAATGGAGGTCCACCTGCATGTTACCAGTTGGGGGGTGTCGCTGCATAGTCTGACACTGGTAGCAGTGATTGGATAATGCGCTGTGAAAGTAACACCTAGTTGGGCTATTATTGCAGACTGAGGGGTCCTGCAAGTGACTGTGCCTTGTCCGGAAAACACAGCTTATGAGGTGGCCATACCTCCCGGATCTATGGCAGCTCCTCTGAGTAATTTGTAGTGCAATGGGTTCCTATCTGACTATGGATCTATTGTACTATACTCACATGTTGATGTGGCCGGCACACAAGCCGTCTTTCCCAGACCAAGCACGAGGTCCCCTACCTGGTGATATTATTAAGTCCAAGCTGATCTTTCATTAGTGTTTCGTGAACCTTTGTTAGGATATTACTTACAGAAGACAATTATTCGACGTATATCCGATGACACATGGCCTAAAGAATTTTCCACTTCACATCGATATTCCCCGTGGTCAGTTCTGGATAGGCTGTGGAATGATACAATCTTTTCTTTGGAAAATTGCTGTCCTTCCTTGTACCAAGTGTAGCTGGTCACCAAGGGGTAGCTGCTATTGACCTGACAGGTCAGGCTGACAGAGTCACCTTCTTTGATATTTCCACCTGAAGGATGCAATACGATTTTCACTTCTTTGGGCCGATCTATGGAGAAATTAATTATAAACAGTAAGCACACAAAATCTGAATTGATAATTACGTTAAACCAGATCATTGAGCTCTCAGCCCCAAAACAAGTTAAAGAACTTTTAGGCACATTCTTGACTGAACATTCTTGATAGAAGGTGGGTCAGCTGCCGGTTCCCCTTACATTCATCTGCTAATGCCAGGGGTAACTACTCGGTAAGTGAAATATTACATTCCAGCTATTTTGACTAATGCTTTTAGTAGCAAATCAGGAACTTTCCCGTCACTGTCCCTATATACCTTAAAGGGGTTTTCCAGTCAAGGGCATACACAGATCTTATAGGACTATACAGCAAAACTTTGTATGTGGCCCCCTTCTGCACCCAGTTTCTTAGTATGTGTGTGTCCATCCAGGGGCGTCGTTAGGTCAAAACATTTGTGTTTTGTCCAGTGCCCCGAATGCCCACAGCGCCGCCTCCTAGCTAATTTATTTACTTCACTTGCCTCTGTCATCCACAGATCACCTCCCCGCCCAGCGCCGCCTGCTAGCTAATTTATTCACTTCACTTGCCTCTGTGTAATCTCGCACAGGCGCACTGGCAGAGGCATCGTTGAGCGAAGTACGCATGCGCCGTCTTCCAGCGCACCTCGTTCGACAATGCCTCTGCCAGTGCGCCTGAGATTACACAGAGGCAAGTGAAGTGAATAAATTAGCTAGATGGCGCCGCTGGGTGAGGAGGGGATCTGTGGATGACACTTAGGTGGAACTGTTAATGACATTTATGGGGATCTGTGGTGGATGACACTTATGGGGGATCTTTGGATGACACTTATGGGGGATCTGTGGATGACACTTATGGGGGATCTGGGGATGACATTTATGGGGGATCTGTGGATGACACTTATGGGGAATCTGTGGATGACACTTATGGGGAATCTGTGGATGACACTTATGGGGGATCTGTGGATGACACTTATGGGGGATCTGTGGATGACACTTATGGGGGATCTGTGGATGACACTGATGGGGATCTGTGGATGACACTTATGGGGGATCTGTGGATCACACTGATGGGGATCTGTGGATGACACTTATGGGGGATCTGTGGATGACACTGATGGGGATCTGTGGATGACACTTATAGGGGATCTGTGGATGACACTGTTATGGATGATCTGTGGGGGTTGCCCAGATGGCTAGGCCCTTCACTGTAGTTATTACCCCATTCAGCAGTCCCCCATTCACTGAAGGTGAAGGCGGGACTGCTGAAAGGGGTTAATAACTACTGTGAAGGCCCCCCCCCCGGTGGTGATGAGGGCGTGGCTTCATGGGGGTGGGGGCATGGCTTTACATGGGCTCATGCCCCGGATCTCTTCAGACTCTAGCAACGCCCCTGTGTGCATAACTCCTAGGCATGGAGACCACAAAGTGCAATGTCCTAGATTTCCGAATTTACACTTTTCTCTTAAGAAAATTAAGTGGAAGGACTTTGAATAAATACAATTTGTAAGTTAAAAAAAATCCTTTGGCCTCAACCTCTTTATCTGACTTTTAAGTTGGGAAAAAGAGAAACAAGTGCTTCAAAATTATTGCGCTCATTCTGTACGCTATCCGCGCTGATCTGATCGCTGCCCATAATATATGGATGGCCTATGCTGAGGATAGGCTGATCGCTGATCCAATCGCTGCCGATAAGTTATGGATGGCCTATCCTGAGGATAGGTTGACCACTGATCTGATTGCTGCCGATAAGATATGGATGGCCTACAGTATATCAAGGATAGGCTGATCGCTGATCCGATTGCTGCCGATAAGATATGGATGGCCTACAGTATATCAAGGATAGGCCGATCGCTGATCTGATCACTGCTGATAAGATATGGATGGCCTATATCAAGGATAGGCTGATCGCTAATCCGATTGCTGCCGATAAGATATGGATGGCCTACAGTATATCAAGGATAGGCCGATCGCTGATCTGATCACTGCTGATAAGATATGGATGGCCTATATCAAGGATAGCCTGATCGCTAACCCGATTGCTGCCGATGAGATATGGATGGCCTACAGTATATCAAGGATAAGCTGATCGCTGATCTGATCACTGCTGATAAGATATGGATGGCCTATAGCAAAGATAGGCTGATCGCTGATCCAATCGCTGACGATAAGATATGGATGGCCTACAGTCAGGTCCATAAATATTGGGACATCGACACAATTCTAACATCTTTGGCTCTATACACCCCCACAATGGATTTGAAATGAAATGAACAAGATGTGCTTTACCTGCAGACTGACAGCTTTAATTTGAGGGTATTTACATCCAAATCAGGTGAACGGTGTAGGAATTACAACAATTTGCATATGTGCCTGTGGCGAAACCAACCTCGCCACTGGGTTTTGGAGAGGCCTGTTTACCAGCCTCTTGCCTCAGGATTATGGCCCATACTAACTTTAAAGGAGAAGACAGACCGGCCGCACAGCTTAAATCTGTCTTTGGAATTGTATTTTGTTATGTGAGGGTACCCAGATAGCTAATTTTATTGTATTCGTGTATTCAGAGTGCCATTCACCTAATGATATGCACTCAGACTTGAGCTATCTGGGGATATGTTAAATGTCTGTGTTTGCTGTGGGGGTGTGACATTGTGTGTTTGGGTGGTGATTTCTGTCCTGTTGTCCCCACATGTGTATTGGCGATTTCCCTTTGTCCTGAGAGATAATTGAATTTCTCCTCAGGTGTCTCCAGGGCAGAGAGGAGGTAACCATGATGCATTGTGGGGATGTGTTGTGTCTGTGTATCCTGAGTTGCTACGTATCTGTCCTGTGTCACAGTCTTCCTTCTGGTCCCCTAGGGGCGTGTCCACCAGATGGGGACCTGCATAAATACGGGCGGGTAGCCCTCAATAAAGTGTGCCTGTTTTATCCTTCATCATGTTGAGGCTGGTGTTTGGGTAACTGATCAACACTGGGGGATTGCTATACGCTGAAGATTTGCTATACTCTCCTGGCTATAACTACTAGCTCTTTTAAGAGCTGTTCCTGCTCTCTGGTTTTAGGAGAGGTTCACCCACTGGAACCTGGAGCCTTGTCGTAGGTCCAGGGTGGGTAGGAGACGGCGAGACCTCAACCAAGCTTCAGCGGTTCGTGGGGTCTGCAGTGCGTACGGTGTCAAGTGGAATGCTTGGTGTCCTCGGAAAGCACTAGGAGCACCTATCAACGGAGGTACCCGGTCGGGGTGCCAGGAGATCCGTTACAGTGCCTCCCACTTGTTAAGGGACCAAAAGTAATGCGACAATTGGCTTCTCAGCTGGTCAGGTGTGTGTTATATCAAGGATAAGCTGATCGCTGATCCGATCGCTGCCGATAAGATTTGGATGGCCTATATCAAGGATAGGCTGATCGCTGATCCGATCGCTGCCGATAAGATATGGATGGCCTATATCAAGGATAGACTGATCGGTGATCCGATCACTGCCGATAAGATATGGATGGCCTATATCAAGGATAGACTGATCGTAAGATATGGATGGCCTACATCAAGGATAGACTGATCGGTGATCCGATCACTGCCGATAAGATATGGATGGCCTATATCAAGAATAGGCTGATCGCTGATCCGATCGCTGCCGATAAGATATGGATGGCCTACATCAAGGATAGACTGATCGGTGATCCGATCACTGCCGATAAGATATGGATGGCCTATATCATGGAAGGGCTGATCGATAATCAGATCACTGCCGATAAGATATAGATGGCCTTCATCAAGGATAGACTGATCGGTGATCCGATCACTGCCGATAAGATATGGATGGCCTATATCAAGGATAGGCTGATCGCTGATCCGATCGCTGCCGATAAGATACGGATGTCCTATCCTAAGGATAGGCCATCAATAGCAAAATACCGCACAAATCCTATAATGAAGTACTTGGAATAAAGACTAAGGGTCTCTTGGTAAAAGTGTCTTTTTTGCATAGGCTGGGTTAATTGTTGGCCTACCTATGCTTTTACTGTATGGGAAAGTTCAGTATTTTACGCTTTCCTATACAGAGGGATACAGTAAAAGACACATACCGTGCTGTATATCTTTTTTTTCTTAAAATGGACATTAATGGCTTATCTACCCTTATTTAATGGTATATGTCAGAGGCTTTAGTTGGAGGTACATATTGGGGAGTACCCTTAATCATAGGCGCAACTACCAGGGTAGCAGGCATAACATTATGCTTGTGCTATAGCTTCACTGTGCACATTTGGGTGCGTTTTAGGGAAACCAACATAATCATAAGTTGCTCATGTTCTGAAGGTAGTCATCATGGTGGAGTAGAGCTCAGTTACAAGTTTTACTGTGGGGCCCCATGAGTCGCAGTTATGCCCCTGCGCCTGACTTAGACCTAGGATGGAAAAAATACTATGTGAACAGAGCCTAAAACAATCCTCATGTGTCCTATTAAAATGAAGAAATAAGGGAGAGTTGTTGGTGCAGTTATCACCACATAGAGCGTTAATGGCTTTGCTGTTATTTCGGCAGCTGGTAAATTTTCTCTTACAGAGCCACATTCTTCTCATATAAGACAGTAAGTCTAAAACGGGGATTTGTAATAAAAGGTTTCAATATTTAATGACTTACATTAGACTTAATATGGGTCTGTAACAGGAAATTCCCTGAAAAACATTATTTACAATATGTACCCTCTCTATGCCCGATACAATGCGGATGAACACTAATTTAACTGATAAAGTGCCTTGAAAAAGTCTTTATATTCCTTGAACTTTTCCCCATTTTTTCATGTTACACCAACAAACTCAAAGTGGTTGTCCGAGTTCAGGGCTGAACCCAGACATACCCATAATTTCACCCAGGCAGCCCCCCTGATCTTAGCATCGGAGGCTTTTGCCCAGCAGTGTGTTCGGTGACATCACCGGCTCTGATGGGTGGACTTTAGCGCTGCCCTAGCCTCCGTCTGGCAGCCCTATGGAGAGCCCGGTTTGTCTCCGGAACTCCAGAAATGCCTTTTCCCAACGCGATTTAGCGCAGGGCAAAGGAGAGCGAGCATGAACTGCTCCGATGCTCAAGTCAGGGGGGCTGCCTGGGTGAAAATGGGGATATGTCCAGGTTCAGCTCTGACTGATCTATAGTTATGCTACAGCGCTATGTAAGCGGTCTATAAGGGCAACTTGTGGGGACAGACTCCCTTTAAGGTCTGGACTTTGACTGGGCTCTTCTAGGGGACTTCTTATGGCTTGCTTTCTTCTTGCCACTCTTTCATATAGGCCAGATTTGTGGAGTACATGACTAATAGTTGTACTGTGGACAGATTCTCCCACCTGAGCTGTGGATCTCTGCACTCCTCCAGAGTGACCATGGACCTCTTGGCTGCTTCTCTAATTAGTGCTCTCCTTTCCTGGGCTGTTATTTTAGGTGATTTGCAGTTATTCCGTACCCCATCAATTTTTGTATTAACAGTGCTCTGTGAGATGTTCAGAGCTTGGGATATTTTTTATGACCTAAACCTGCTTTACACTTCTCCACAACTTTATCCCTGACCTTTCTGGTTTGTTTTTTGGTTTTCAAGATGCTGTCTTATCACTTATGTTCTCTAAAAACTCTGAGGCCTTCACAGAACAGCTGTAGTTATAATGAGAAGCCATTACACAGAGGTGGACACTATTTACTAATTAGGTGACTTCTGAAGGCAATTGGTCACGCTGGATTTTATTTAGGGGTATCTGAGTACAGGGGGATGAATACAAATGCACACCACACTTTTAAGATTTTTATTTATCACAAATTTTGAAAACCATTTATCATTTTCTTTTGACTTCATGCATACTTGCTACTTTGTGTTGGTGTATGACATAAAATCACAATAAAATACATTTAAGTTTGAGGGTGTAATGTGGAAAAATATGGAAAAATTCAAGGGGTATGAATACTTTTTCAATGCACTGTATACACACTACTTTGAAAATTTGCTAACCCCCAAAAATGCAAAAAAAAAAAAGAAAAAAAGAAAAAAGGCTTTAGGAATTTTAAAAAACCCAAATCAAACAAAAAATTACTCTAATTCACTCTAGTCAAACCCAATAAAAATTTCCTATAAGATATAGTTCCTTAAGGTAGGAACATGAGACTACATTAAATGCGTTTATACTTTATAGACTTTTTCAGACAATCACAATTTTAATCGGAAAAAATCTGAAATAGTTGTAAATGTTTCAGCTTATATTCATTTTGGGTTAGATATACTTTTGGCATTCCTACTTACGTGCAACATTGAGGGTAATTTCTTTCATTGCTTTTTTCTGTCCAATAGATACCTCACAGCGGATTTTTTTCTGGTGGTCTGTCCAGGAGAAGCTGGTGGTCAGGTTTCTAGTGAAAAGAACAGCCTTTGTGTCCATTTGTACCATGAAGGATAGGTATGATCTCTCTGAAGGGTAGTCCATCCATTCTAGCGACACTGAACCATCTGGACAAAAGTATGGTGTTGAGCACTGAAATGTTACTGAAGAGCCTTCATCAATTTGTGGGGGAAACACAACCTCTGGAGGAAGGAGATCATCTGTAGAAAGATCATGTATTATGGACTATAGGTTAAAAGGAAGAAGACAGGCTGAGTAGCTTTCCATTAGAAAGTGGTTCTAGGACAGAGTTTGATAAATCATCAAGCTTCTCATCTTGAGAGTCCTTCAAACATGGATCATGGTGAAGTTTGAAATACAAGAATGGCCACCAATTGTATTGAATAAACTCATGTCCTATTTGTGAACATTTGTCTTTGAGCCACGGAGAGGAGAAGTAGATCCACAACTAAACAGTAAATTTTCTGTAAGAGTAGACATGAAAAAAGTCTAAGGTAGGTAACTACCAATTCAGTCTCAGTAATTTCCCTGTCTGAGGTCAGGGCAGGCAGGGAAGGTTCAATACAGAAGGCAAGCACAGGTCAGGCAGCATTGAGTCAGAATCCAGTTAAGAGGTAGACATTAGTACAAGGGCAGACAAGAGAAACAGCACACCTTTGCAGGGAACTAGCAAACTAGGCAACCTATTGTTCAGGCAAAATTCATATGTGTGGAGGGGTTGGATTGAAGAAAATTAGGAGTATGTATCAGAAATGAAAATGCAAGGAACTGGTGGGAAGGTAACAAGGGGCTCATAAAAGAAATTTGATGGACAAATGAGTGTACGATTTTTAGCTATTGTGCAAACATCAGCAACCAGATCCATTCTGAAATACTTGCCTTGGGCACCAAAAGATCTTGACCTGCCCATGGCAACACCCCAAACTCCAGTTCTGGGAACTTTTTAAGGGGGAGCTTCTAGTGTTCATTATTACTGAGCAACTTATAGGTGTCCTTGTTTAAAGGTCCACAGTCTTGCCTTTCTCGCAAAAACTAGAATCTAGGATATTGTGAACTATGATAGCACAAAGGCTTAGCACTTTGAATCCAACCATGGTCAACCTGTTCATTTTCTTATCCCAATTTCCTCCCACACTACAAAAACATACTGATAGGTTCATTTAGAAATTTAGATTGTGAACCCCAATGGGAAACTAGATTGAAGACAATCTCTGGAAATCTCTGAAAAATCTCTGGAAAGCACAACTGTGAACCACGAGCTGCATTCATAATTCTACTGGTTGCCTTTAGAATAAGACAGTCATTTACTGTTGAACTGTTAAAGGGGTTGTCTCACTTCAGTAAATGGCATTTAGCATGTAGAGAAAGTTAATACAAGCTACTTATTAATGTAGTGTTATTACCCATATTGCTTCCTTTGCTGGCTGGATTCATTTTTCCATCCCATTATACACTGCTTGTTTCCATGATTACAGACAACCCTGCAGTCCATCAGTGGTGGTCGTGCTTGCACAGTATAGGAGAAAGTGTCAGCTTCTCTGGTGGTCCAGGACCATGGGAGTGCACATAGGCTGGTGCTTTTTCCTATATTATGCATGCACGACCACCACTGATGGATTTCAGGGTGGTCTGTAATCATGGAAACGAGAAGTGTATAATGTGATGGAAAAATGAATCCAATAACAATACATTAGTAAGTGCCTTGTATTAACTTTTACTACATGATAAATGCCACTTACTGAAGTGAAAAAATCCCTTTAACTAAAGCTAAAACTTTAAAACTGTTATAACTTTAAGTTACCCAAAACTAGACTTATGGAACTGTCTTGCTCCTAATGCTCAAGTGTAATGGGAAACTTGCAAAGATCTGAATGAAGCTCTGAATGTGGACATGGACATGCTATAACCCCCAATCAGTGTAGAATAAGTAAAGTGGAGTTAGTAAGGACTCGTTTCTGGAGACTCACCTGTAACGTCCAGGCTGACTCCAGTCTTGTCTAGCCATTTATTGCCATTAATAACCTCAAATCTGAACTGAAATATCCCGGAGTCAGAGGTCTGGAGGTTTTTTAATAGGATGGTGCAGTTTTTGGGCTCTGGCGCACCCACCAATTCTACTCGTCCTTGAAAAGATGAATCTGTGGGGTCAGTAGGATTGTAAACTAGCTTTCGGTCACCATCATAGTCCTTGTACCAAATCTTGACAATTCCATCCAAAGCTTGAACATCACTGGGGTAGTTGAAAGAGCATGGGATTAGGGCACAAGATCCTTGGACACTCTTCGCTGTATTGGGGTAAATTACTTCCCAGTTGCAGTAGACTCCTAGAAATAGGAACATTTATGTCAGATGTCTGGTGGAGGCTTTCATCTACATGAATATTCAAAAATTTGGAAAAAAAGATAACATGGCAGAGTAATAACTCTGTCTCCACTTTATCGTCTATTGGAGTCAAAATTCCCTTTCAGAGGCTCGAACGGCTGGCATGTCCCACAGCTCTGCTTGTTCAGATTGGAAAACTGATATGACATCTTAAACTGCAATCCGCTAAAGCTACTAGTGAGAAAACTGCACATTTTCAAGTTAATGCCCTAAATATTTTAACAACCTTTTAACATGGGCCGAAGATCAGGATTGAAAAAAAACCTTTTTCCTGTTCATTTCGCCATGAAAACATGCCGGAGAACAAACAAATGAACAAAGCCTCATTTGTTGGGTGATCGCATGTTTCACGCAGCATCAAAAGTGCTCTGTGTCAGCATCTCATCACCCTGAGTGAATAGGGAATGCTGACCATATGTAAACTGAATGAGGGGCGAATGATCGTAATAACGATTATTTGTCCCCCATCCAGTTTTTATCGGGCTGTGTAAAAGAAAGTGCTTTTCGGACGATATATCGTAAATCGGAGCTCATTCGGGACAGAAATTTGCCACGTGTAGAAAGACACTATGCGAATATCAGTCTAAAAAAAGAAACATTATATTATCTCTAGAGACGAACAAAGTGTTGGAAAATACTATTTAGCTGCTTCACAGAATTTTACAAAAAAATGCGCTTCGTGACGAATTACCTTGTTACGAGGCACATTTCTTTATAAATAGTGGGTGCAATGACAGTGCTCCTCCCACCCGTCATTGTACCCCTCAGATGCCGTGTTCATAGCTGATCGCCGCATCTGATAGTAAAAACAGAGTGTAAAATAAATTTTACAAAATCATACTTAACTCATCCATTTGCTTGCGACGAGCCGGACGCTGCCATCTTGAATGAAGATCTGGAGAGAAATCTCACACGGCCTGTGACACAGCGCAAGGGATTTCATACAAGATCTTCAAGCAAGACGGTAGCGGCTGGCCCGTCAGGAGCAAATGGATGAGGTACTGTACTGTAAGTATGATTTTTTGGTTTTTTTACACCATTTTAGGTAAAATCAATTCGCTACCTCAAAGCACAAGGAAATTTTGCTTTGCGGAAAATCAAATTTATCTTAAAATTCAAATTGTGGACTTCAATTCGTTTAACACTAATTATCTCCTGATCAGTGAATTCGGGGAAGCTACAGCTTTATCTGTCCCATACTGTACCTGTGATATACAGAAGGTTCACAAGAGAAAATCTCGGCACCAACATGTTCTTGCTTTAGCGCCTGTAACAAGAGACTGACAATATGTATAGTTAGACTTGGAAAGTTCTAGAAATATTTTTTGTTTTACTTTATTTCCTACAAAAATGTTTTGAACTGAAAGGAATGCTGTCAGCTGCTTTTAACATGGAAAACTGCTGATAGTTCTGGATAGGTTGCCAGGAAAGAAGGACAAACATATCTTTTGTGGAGCTTATCCCATCAGCAGTGAGTGAGTATGAAGTTTTATTCTGCTGGGCACTGCTCCTGTAATTGCCCTAGAGGCAGTGCGTTGCTACATAGCCCCTCCCTTGGAAAGCAGCGCACTCCCTCCAGGCCACTTACAGGAGAAGTGCCCAGCAGAATCCTCTTAATAAATGCTCCATTAAAGGTATGTTTGTCCTGGTTGGCCTGGCCCCTAGCTAGTGCTGTCAGCAGTTTGTTTGGTCAAAGCTGCTGACAGACCCCTTTTAATATTTTTTTCTTACATTTAGGAGCAATGCAAATGAATTGCAGATACTAAGTGCATCCTAGAAATGTCTACAGGGATCGTCTGAATTGTTAGTTATGAGCGGCAAAGGTCATTTTCGAATTCGTGACATTTCGCAAATATTTTGTAGAATATTCGTCATATATTCCCGAATTCGAATATTTTGCTATTGTTGGCCTATCCTCAGAATAGGTCATCAATATCAGATCGGTGAGAGTTGACTCCTGGCAAACTCTGCTGTTTGAAGAACCCATGGCACTCCGGTGAGTGCTGCAGCCTCTTCCTAGGCAAGTGACATCATGTTCATTGGTCACGTTTCCTAGACTTCGTTCAGTCGCATTCGAGTGAATGGGGCTGAGCTGCAATACCAAGCACAGCCACTATCCAATGGAAGGTGCTGTGGTTGGCAAGCTGCAAGTGGCACTGCACTCAAACAGCTGATTGGAGTCCAGGGTGTCGGACCCCGGCTGATGTGAAACTTACCTATCTTTAGGATAGGTCATCAATATCAGAATCTCAGATACTTATATATGTTCTGGCTGCGCACATTAGATTTATATTGGTTGATTTTGACAGAATCAGCCAATTGTTTAATCTGTATGGGGGCTTTGAGAAATCTGTTCCCCAATGGCAGATGTGGGGGAGATAAGGATTTAGCTGTTAAACATTAGAGATGGTCTTGCGATTCGCACGATGGTCATTTTTCGGCGAACTTTGCTCGTTCACGATTCGCCGAACATGCGCCATATTCTTTCTCATTGCGCCGAACTTTGACCCATGACACATCCATCAGGTGGGACAGGACAGCCAATTGAGACATTTCAGCACATGGACACACCCCCACTTTATAACAGAACCCGATCTGGTAGCCATTTTACATTCTGTGATTTGCCAGTGTAGGGAGAGGCTGCTTTGTGGAGCAGGGACAGGCTGTTAGGGACACCAAACGCCTACCTAATAGGGCCACAAAAGTCCTTTTAAGGACTGGTATAGCTGTGCTATCGATAGGTGTGATATACTGAGGGGTGTGATATACTTATAACTTTATAACATAGAAAGTATATTATAGTGCATTTGTATTGTGCAGCAGTTGTGTGCGGTTCTGCTGCGATACCGCAGCTATAAAGAGGAACAAACGCTATTGAAATAACTAATTGCAATGGGTGTGATATACCTGTTGCCCCCCAAAAAACTGATTGAGGGGTGTCATATACCTGCTTCCACAAAATACTGATTAAGGAGTTTGATAAACCTGCTTCCGCAAAATATTGATTAAGTGGTTTGATATGCCTACGTCCACAAAATACTGATTGAGGGGTGCGATATACCTGCTTCCACCAAATATTGATTAAGGGGTTCTATATACCTGCTTCCACAAAATACTGATTAAGGGGATTGATATACCTACTTCCACAAAATACTGATTAAGGGGTTTGATATACCTGCTTCCATAAAATACAGATTGAGGGGTGCCATATACCTGCTTCCACAAAATACTGAAAAAGGGGATTGATATACCTTCTTCCACAAAATACTGATTAAGGGGATTTATATACCTGCTTCCACAAAATATTGATTAATGGGTTCTATATACCTGCTTCCACAAAATACTGATTGAGGGGTGCGATATACCTGCTTCCACAAAATACTGAAAAAGGGGATTGATATACCTGCTTCCACCAAATATTGATTGAGGCCTGTGATACAACTGCTTCCACAAAATATTTATTAAGGGGTTTGATATACCTGCTTCCACAAAATAATGATTGAGGGGTGCGATATACTGCTTCCACAAAATATTGATTAAGGGGTTCTATATACCTGTTTCCAGAAAATACTGATTGAGGGTCCATTCACACGTCCATTATAAAACTCAGTTTTACGTTCCGTTTAAATCGGAACGTTTTTTCGGATCCATTAATTTCAATTGCCTCTGCAAAAATGCGGACAACAATCATAGTGCTGTCCGAATCACGGAATACGTTCCGTTTTCCTATTTTTGAGTATGCGGATCCTGAAAAAAAATTAAGCTTGTCCTACTTTCTGTCCGTTTTTCGGGTCCGTTGTCCATTCAAGTCAATGGATCCGCATAAATGCGGATGACATGCACAAAACCATCCGAATGTCATCCGATTTTGCGGATCTGTTGACAGGAAAATGGATGGGGAAAAAAAAACAAAAAAACTGAATAACGGAAACACGGAACGGATTCGGAAGCACTTTAGTAAAAAAACTGAAGGTTGTACTGAAAATCGGATCCGCAAAAAAAAGGAACGTTTATCTGGAAAGGTAAAAATACTGACGTGTGAATGGACCCTGAGGGGAGCAATATACCTGCTTCCACAAAATACTGATTAAGCGGATTGATATACCTGCTTCCACCAAATATTGATTGAGGCCTGCGATACACATGCTTCCACAAATTAACCCATGACACATCCATCAGGTGGGACAGGACAGCCAATTGAGACATTTCAGCACATGGACACATCCCCACCTTATAACAGAATCCGATCTGGTAGCCATTTTACATTCTGTGTTTTGCCAGTGTAGGAAGAGGCTGCTTTGTGAAGCAGGTACAGGCTGTTAGGGACACCAAACGCCTACCTAATAGGGCCACAAAAGTCCTTTTAAGGACTGGTATAGTTGTGCTATCGATAGGTGTGATATACTGAGGGGTGTGATATACTTATAATATACTTTATAACATAGAAAGTATGTTATAGTGCATTTGTACTGTGCAGCAGTTGTGTGCGGTTCTGCTGCGATACCGCAGCTATAAAGAGGGACAAACGCTATTGGAATAACTAATTGCAATTTGTGTGATATACCTGTTGCCCCCAAAAAAACTGATTGAGGGGTGTGATATACCTGCTTTCACAAAATACTGATTAAGGGGTTTGATATACCTGCTTCCACAAAATACTGATTGAGAGTTGTGATATACCTGCTTCCACCAAATATTGATTAAGGGGTTCTATATACCTGCTTCCAAAAAATACAGATTAAGGGGTGCGAAATACCTACTTCCACAAAATACTAATTAAGCGGCTTGATATACCTGCTTCCACCAAATATTGATTGAGGCCTACGATACACATGCTTCCACAAATTACTGATTAAGGAGTTTGATAAACCTGCTTCCACAAAATATTGATTAAGGGGTTTGATATGCCTTCTTCCACAAAATACAGATTGAGGGGTGCGATATACCTGCTTCTACCAAATATTGATTAAGGGGTTCTATATACCTGCTTCCGCAAAATACTGATTAAGGGGTTTGATATCCTGCTTCCACAAAATACTGATTGAGGGGTGCGATATACCTGCTTCTACAAATTACTTAATAAGGGGTTTGATATACCTGCTTCAACAAAATACTGATTAAGGGGATTTATATACCTGCTTCCACAAAATATTGATTGAGGGGTGCCATATACCTGCTTCCACAAAATACTGAAAAAGGGGATTGATGTACAGTACAGACCAAAAGTTTGGATACACCTTCTCATTCAAAGAGTTTTCTTTATTTTCATGACTATAAAGGCATCAAAACTATGAATTAACACGTGGAATTATAGTCATAACAAACAAGTGTGAAACAACTGAAAATATGTCATATTCTAGGTTCTTCAAAGTAGCCACCTTTTGCTTTGATTACTGCTTTGCACACTCTTGGCATTCTCTTGATGAGCTTCAAGAGGTAGTCCCCTGAAATGGTTTTCACTTCACAGGTGTGCCCTGTCAGGTTTAATAAGTGGGATTTCTTGCCTTATAAATGGGGTTGGGACCATCAGTTGCGTTGAGGAGAAGTCAGGTGGATACACAGCTGATAGTCCTACTGAATAGACTCTTAGAATTTGTATTATGGCAAGAAAAAAGCAGCTAAGTAAAGAAAAACGAGTGGCCATCATTACTTTAAGAAATGAAGGTCAGTCAGTCAGCCGAAAAATTGGGAAAACTTTGCAAGTAAGGGCTATTTGACCATGAAGGAGAGTGATAGGGTGCTGCGCCAGATGACCTGGCCTCCACAGTCACCGGACCTGAGCCCAATCGAGATGGTTTGGGGTGAGTTGGACCGCAGAGTGAAGGCAAAAGGGCCAACAAGTGCTAAGCATCTCTGGGAACTCCTGCAAGACTGTTGGAAGACCATTTCAGGGGACTACCTCTTGAAGCTCATCAAGAGAATGCCAAGAGTGTGCAAAGCAGTAATCAAAGCAAAAGGTGGCTACTTTGAAGAACCTAGAATATGACATATTTTCAGTTGTTTCACACTTGTTTGTTATGTATATAATTCCACATGTGTTAATTCATAGTTTTGATGCCTTCATAGTCATGAAAATAAAGAAAACTCTTTGAATGAGAAGGTGTGTCCAAACTTTTGGTCTGTACTGTACCTTCCTCCACAAAATACTTTAAGGGGTTTGATATACCTGATTCCAGCAAATTTAGATTAAGGGGTTCTATCTACCTGCTTCCACAAAATACTGATTAAGGGGTGCGATATACCTGCTTCCACAAAATATTGATTAGGGGTGCGATATACCTGCTTCTACAAAATACTGATTAAGGGGTTTGATATACCTTCTTCCACAAAATACAGATTGAGGGTTGCGATATACCTGCTTTCACCAAATATTGATTAAGGAATAGTGATGAGCGGGAGGTGCCATATTCGATTTCGACGAAATTCGCGAATATTCGATAGAATATTAGAATTAGTCGAAATCGAATATTCGTCATTTTTATTGTTATCGCAATTAATATGCGATTTAAATAATCGCGTATTGCGATTTTAACTTAAAGGCTACTCTCCTATTGAAATAACAATGTGATTATTTCAAGTTATAATAATTATCAGGTATTATAATTATTCTATTTATTTTTATAAAAAAAGCAGTCATATAATCGCATAGCGAATTAAACTTAGCTGTCTCTATAGTAAACTTTCCTATATGATTGCTAGAATTAGCGAAGTTGTCGAATAGGTAGCTAAAACGAAGATGCAGAATTCTTCGTTTTGTGGAATATAATGAATATATTCGTCATATTCGCTAATTCTACCATACCAACCATAGTAAACCAGGTCCAAGTTGAAATCGCAATGCGATTAATATAACTCGAAGTAATCGCATGGCGATTTCAACATCCGTCTCCCATTGACTTTCAGTCCCCTATTAATATACCATCAGATCGGAGTTTTCTCCAATCCGATGGTATATTTTAACTTGAAGCGTCCCCATCACCATGGGAACTCCTCTATGTTAGAATATACCATCGGATTTGAGTTACATTGTGAAACTCAGATCCGACAGTATATTCTAACACAGAGGCGTTCCCATGGTGATGGGGACGCTTCAAGTTAGAATATACTGAGAACTGTGTACATGACTGCCCCCTGCTGCCTGGCAGGTGCTGCCAGGCAGCAGGGGGCAGACCCCCCCTCCTGTATTTAACTCATTGGTGGCCAGTGCGGCCCCCCTCCCTCCCCAGTATTAAATGTGACCAGTGCGACCCCCCTCCCTCTATATTCATTGGTGGCCAGTGCGGCCCCCCCCCTCCCTCCCTAGTATTAATTGTGACCAGTGCGGCCCCCCTCCCTCTATATTCATTGGTGGCCAGTGCGGCCCCCCTTCCTCCCTCCCCAGTATTAAATGTGACCAGTGCGGCCCCCCTCCCTCTATATTCATTGGTGGCCAGTGCGGATTCCCAGTATTAAATGTGACCAGTGCGGCCTCCCCTCTCCCCCCCCCCTAATTAAAATAGTGTTGCCATCTTCAGCCTGTGTTGTCAACGCATAAGTCGCTGTATGCCCAACACTCAACTAGGGACGACCACCTTAAGAAGGCACCTGGCCTCCCATCACCGAGCCCAGTGGGAGCAACACTGTACACAAAGCCACACTGGCGGCGCTCCTCGTACTGCCTCTTCTCCTTCTCCTCTCTCCTCCCATTTGTCCTCCACTCCACCTTCCACTGTGCCATCGTCGCGTTCATCTGGCAAAAGCCAAGCTTCCGTGGCCCAAATGTTCGAATGTAAAAAGTTGATGACGCCGGATAACCCTCTTGCCCAACGGCTGAGTGCTGGCTTGTCAGAACTGCTAGCCCGCCAACTACTGCCATATAAACTGGTGGACTCGGAGGCCTTTAGAAAGTTTGTGGCCATTGGCACACTGCAATGGAAGTCCCCGGAAGGAATTGTACCTCCAGCCACATAATCACTTGTTCTTTTCTGGCAGGTGAATGCCTAATTTTTGGGGCCTGTACAGGCCTACAGTAAAATTGTCATCCACTGACAGTCTAATATACAGTTGTGTTCAAAATTATTCAACCCCCAATGCTGTTATGGGTTTTAGGGAATTTAGTGTACATTGGTAATTGTGTTCAGAATTAAATCTTACAAGGACTTTTTAAAGAACCAAATGCAACTTAAATGACATCAATTGTTTTTGTAATACAGTATTAAATGTTTTTTTTTGTGATTTCTTCATTGACACAATTATTCAACCCCTTAAAGACTACCACGCTTAAGAACAGAGGTTCATTCAAGTGTTTTCGATCAGGTATTGAAAACACCTGTGGATGTCAAGGAGCAGCAATCAAGCATAATAAGCACCAATTAGGCAGATGTAAAAGGACTGTGATACTCGGCTCCTTCTAGACATTTACTGGTGTGTTTACAAACATGGTGAAGTCAAGAGAATGGTCCAGGAAGACAAGAGAAGAGGTGATTTCTCTTCACAGGAAGGGCAATGTCTATAAGAAGATTGCAAAGATGTTAAACATACCAAGAGACACCATAGGAAGCATCATTCGCAAATTCAAGGCAAAGGGCACTATTGAAACGCTACCTGGTCGTGGCAGAAAGAAGATGCTAACTTCAACTGCTGTGCGCTACCTGAAGCGCAAAGTGGAGAAAAGTCCCCGTGTGACTGCTGAGGAACTGAAAAAAGATTTGTCAGATGCGGGTACTGAAGTTTCAGCTCAGACAATAAGGTGCACACTGCATAATGAAGGCCTCCATGCCAGAACTCCCAGGCACACCCCCTTGCTGTCTCCAAAGAATAAGAAGAGTCGACTGCAGTATGCCAAAAGTCATGTGGACAAACTGCAGTATGCCAAAAGTCATGTGGACAAAAAAAATGAGAAATGTTTGGGCCCATGGATCAACGCTATGTTTGGAGGAGGAAGAAGAAGGCCTATGAAGAAAAGAACACCTTGCCTACTGTGAAGCATGGCGGGGGGGTCAATCATGCTTTGGGGCTGTTTTGCTTCTACAGGTACAGGGAAGCTTCAGCGTGTGCAAGGTACCATGAATTCTCTTCAGTACCAGGAGATATTGGATGAAAATGTGATGCAGTCCGTCACAAACCTGAGGCTTGGGAGACGTTGGACCTTTCAACAGGACAATGATCCCAAGCATACCTCCAAGTCCACTAGAGCATGGCTGCAGATTAAAGGCTGGAACATTTTGAAGTGGCCATCGCAGTCACCAGACTTAAATCCGATTGAGAACCTCTGGTGGGACTTAAAGAAAGCAGTTGCAGCGCGCAAGCCTAAGAATGTGACTGAACTGGAGGCTTTTGCCCATGAAGAATGGGCGAAGATACCCGTAGATCGCTGCAAGACACTTGTGTCAAGCTATGCTTCACGTTTAAAAGCTGTTATAACTGGAAAAGAATGTTGTACTAAGTACTAAGATTGAATGTCACTTGGGGGTTGAATAAAACTGATAATGATGTGAGCACAGAAAAGACATTTGTGGTTATTTCATTATAAATGTTATGTAATATTTGTCTGACTTACAAGGGTCTCTTTGATTTAATTGTAAACAAGATGACTGAAATGATCAAAATCAATGTCAAACTGGCCAAAACACTCAATTTCAGTGGGGGTTGAATAATTTTGAACACAACTGTACCTCCAGCCACATAATCACTTGTTTTTTTATTTTAGGTGAATGCCTAATTTTTGGGGCCCATACTCCCGTGGCCTAAAATAAAAAATTTCTAGGCTTCAGCAGGGCACATTTTTGCCATTGACCCCCCCTTTGGTATATCACTGTCTATGTTGTGGGACTATTTGTGCACTTCTAGTAAGTATTTGGTGGCTGCAAATATGACCTGAAGGTTTTTCAGGTTCGCCTGCGAAACGTCCTGGCTGATGTTCGTCCATCACTATTCAACATATCCAATCCTATGTTCCCAGGAAGATGCCAAGCCAAGCATGCATGTGAATGGGGTGTTGGGAGAAATAGCTAGTTGCCTACGGATCCGTTGAGCCCCAATGCATTCTGAATGGATAAGGATCCGTTCAGAATGCATCATTTTGTGCTTCGTTACGTCTGTAATCCGCTAGGTTAGCGGTCACCAAAACACTGCTTGCAGCGTTTTGGTGTCCGCCTGACGAAGCGCAGCCTAACGGATCCGTCCGAACAAACAATAGAAGTTAATGGAGACGGATCCGTCTGTGATGGCTTCCTTCAGAGGCAGATCCGTTTCCATTGATTTGCAATATCTGAGCATGCTCAGAATGTATTTAACCTCCCCCTGCTTGTCTCCTCCCCCTGCAAACCCAGCGGCCATCTTGGATGCACAAGTCACAAACAGGTATGTGCAGAAAAGTTCTCTCTCTCTCTCTCTCTATTTTTCATTCTTTCTTTATCTCTTTCTGTACACTTTCATAAAATCTTTCTTTCTATAATGGGGGCATATAATCGCACTTGCATGGGTGTGTTTTTGCAGATGTCAGTGGTGTGGTGTGGGGGCAATGGTATGGGAGGGTGTTTGGGTTATTGAGCACGGGCCTGATTATTTCAGGGGTGGGAAAGTTGTCATAGAGGGGTCAGATTCCAGAGCAGTGTCGCTGATGGTGGGGTGGGGGTTTGGTGTGCGGGGGTGGTTTATGAAATTTTGGTGTGGTCATGTAATAGGTGGCCGATTGTCAAATGGCGAGGGGGGGTGTGTGGGCAGATGGGTCAGCGGTAGGGATGATGGCAATTCTGGCATGAAATACGCACGTTGGTTTGGGCAGTGATTAGGGGCACGATTATTGCACGTGTGGGGTCGGGCAAATATGGCAGTGATTGGGAGCAGATTGACAACAGGTGTGGCCGAGCGCAGGGGTGTGGGGTGTGATTATTTGTGCGGATATTGAAAAGGGGGCTGATTATGGCAAGTTTCACCGGGGGTGGTGGTGGTTTGGCTAGTGATGGTTCCGAGTTTTGGTTGATGGCAATTGGGGGCGTGACCGACGCACTTTGCCTAGGTAATTGAATAGGTTGCAGATTATTGCACGTGTGGGGTGGGTCAAAAATGGCACGGAATGGGGACAGATGGTACAGGTGGAGGCAGATGGCAATGCAATGAAGCCAATGGCAATGGGGGTGGGCAGACGGCACTGAGTTTGGTAATCAATAAAATTTCATTTATGTTTATTAGAATATTTTTCGTTTTCTTTTAGCATCTACGATTCAAACAAGAAAAAAATTGGGACATCCATCCATTGAAAAATTATCCAAAAGTAAGTAACAAAAATTTGGGAAATCTATGTCAATTATGCTGTTTCGCATGGCGTCGCTGAATTCAAGAACCGGTAAGTACACGCAACAATAGTTGTCCCTCGTATAGACAACGATCTCCTTATCCAGCTGGTGGAGGCGCGTCCCACCTTATGGGACCACACCGACCGCCACCATGCAGACCATCACCTGACCCAGCGGCTCTGGAGGCAGATATATGAATGTTTGTTTGGTGGCTGGGAGGATCTCAGTGCGGTGGATCAGAAAGAATGTGGTAAGTACAGCACTAACTCATGTATAATGTAAACCTAGTCCACAATAATATTCTTAAATTAACCTTTTTTTTTCCCCACAGTGGACAAGCTTACCACTTGGTGGCGGTCAATGCGGGACCGCTTCAAGAGGGACTACAACAAGGAAGTTCAGGCCCTGAGTGGTTACGGAGCAACCTCAGGGACGACATATGTCTACAGTGTGGCCCTGGGGTTCTTACGTAGAACGCTGGCACTTAGAAGTTAAATTTTTATTTTTATTTTCTATTTTAAAATGATTTGGCTTTCATCGCCCTCTGTCTGCAAAAGGTTGTGTGAGACAAAGGAATGTTTGACACCTTTCTCTCATGCAGCCCCCTACGGTCAGAAGGGACAATTGATCCACAATTCTGTCTGCAAAAGGTTATAATAACTGGATAATTTAACTGTTCGCAGCGGACACCGTCTACGGATAAAGTACACTGGATGTCACAGATATTTTTTGGATGCGCACACTTTACACGGGAGATGTGGCACAAAAATGTAACTGTCCGCAGCGGATACCGTCTACGGAAAAAGTACACTGGATGTTACTGATATTTTAGGGATACGCACACTTTACACAGGAGATGTGGCGCGGATAATTTCACTGTCAGCAGCGGCCTATTAGACGCTATTTAGCACAGGATGCGCTAAAAATATATATGGCTGCTGTCACACAATAGTCCTTGAAAGTTTTTGTAATAAAAATCTTCCAATAACACTCCCTACACTATCTGTCCCTTCCTATGCACAGCTCTCCCTGACTAAGACTGAGCCGAACCCGTATCATCATGACATGTTCCGGCCAGCCAATCACTGTAATGCCAGGTGTTCGGCCGGGCATGCTCGATCATCACTAGTAAAAAGTAAAAAATAAATAGGCATCTGAAGATGTACAAAGCCTTTAAGAGGTTAAATACAGTGTGTGAGATTTATGCTTAGAGAACTCCAAATAACTTTTCTCATTTCTCATTGAAATGGAAGTGTGAGATCTGCTGATCGTAGAAAAGAAGTTGTTCCTAAGTAAAGTTCAAACCACAGGAGAATGAGAACTGCACATTCAGGGTCTATTTTTATTACTCATTTACTATGGGGGGAGGTAGTTATTAGAGCAAAGTTGCTGATTTTGTTATATGATTTGACTGCGATACCAGACTACCAGAAGATCCTTCGAAGGGCCCAGGCTTTGACACAATAATAAGCCCAATGGTCCAGCAGGAGACTTCAACGTTAGGACTCAATCAATGCCAATATGGCCTGTTTCATACGGATTAGATCAAAAATGATCTATTAGGACTTACAATGAAATTAGTGGATGTGCTCTATGTTTTGTATAGGTGTGGGGTGGTCCCTCAGAAACATCTCCTCTGGTGAACCCAAGAAACATCAGTCCGACAGTGAATCCTCAGCATATGTTGTATCTCCCCTTCATAGTTTTTTGCACTAGAATTTAAGCTAGTCCCAACTTTCAAGTAAAGGAGTTGTAATAATTGTCTACCTGGCCTAATCTGATTGTGTCTCTGCCTGTTTGGATTTGGATCACACATGACATGATGAGGACCACTTTGTTGATCACTTCTGTATCTATCCTCATTAGTGCTTTTTACATTTTTTTCCTTGTCTTGGAGAGGTCTACATTGTCCATGTTACTTGACTTCCTGACCTAAATATCATGGCAATCACGCATTGTCGAACATACAAATGTCAAACGTATTTTCTTTCCGTGTCCGTTCCGTTTTTTTGTGGACCGTATAGAGAGCCATTCATTTCAATAGGTCCGCAAAAATAAAGGAAGTTACTCCGTGTGCATTCCGTTTCCGTATGTCTACATGTCCGTTCTGCATTAAATAGAACATGTCCAATTATTGTTCACATAACAGACAAGGATAGGACTGTTCTTTCAGGGGTCAGCTGTTCCGTTCCGCAAAATACGGAATGCACACGGACACCATCGTATTTTTTGTGAATCCGTGTTTTGCGGACTGAAAAATACATATGGTTGTAAGCATGAGCCCTAATTTAGAATTTTTGACCCATGGAATATTTTTACACAGTGGGAAATATTATACCCCACTGGAATGACCAAGCAGAGCCGATGATAGCCAGTGGGGCAAAGCTCTGGACATCATTTTTGCCCTTTCATTTCATTCAAAAAGGTTTTAGTAATCCATAAATTGTTTTTATTTACCCAACATTGGATTGAAAACTGGCTGAAGAACCATGTCCAGAGAGTTGTGGTCAATGATTCCTATTCAGAATGGTCCCGGGTTATAAGTGGTGACGCCAAGGTTCAGTGTTGGGTCCTCTATAATTTAATTTATTTATTAATGATATCGAGGACTGGATTAATAGCACCATTTCTATTTTTGCAGATGACACTAAGCTGTGTAGAACTGTACAGTCTATGGAAGATGTCCATAAACTACAAGCTGACGTGGACACTCTGAGTGATTGGGCATCAACTTGGCAAATGAGGTTCAATGTGGCTAAATGTAAAGTTCTGCATCTTGGTAGTAATAATCTCCATGCTTCATATGTCCTAGGTGATGTAACACTGGGAGAGTCACTTATTGAGAAGGATTTGGGTGTCCTTGTGGATGGTAGATTAAATTACAGCACAATGTCAATCAGCTGCTTCTAAGGCCACCAGGATATTGTCATGCATTAAACGAGACATGGACTCGCGGGGCAGGGATGTAATATTACCACTTTACAAAGCGCTGGTGCGGCCTCATCTGGAATATGCAGTTCAGTTCTGGGCACCAGTCCATAGAAAGGGCGCCCTGGAGCTGGAGAGAGTACAGAGGAGAGCGACTAAACTGATAAGGGGCATGGAGGGTCTTGGTTATGAAGAAAGATTAAAAGAAGTGAATTTATTTAGTCTTGAGAAAAGACATCTAAGGACATGATTAACCTGTACAAATATAAAAATGGGCCATACAAAAAATACGGTGAATAACTGTTCCATGTAAAATGCCCTCAAAAGACAAGGGAGCACTGCCTCCGATTGGAAAAGAAAATAGGTAGGGTCTCAGAGGTTGGATCACCATTGATAATAAAGTGATGGCATGTTCTAGGGATGAGTTAGGAATATCCATTTAATGCACATTAAAAACATAAACCTTACTTCTACGATATGTTGAACTTTGATCACTTGAATTTACAGACCTAAAGCCTAAGGCTGTAATACTATTGATCCCTATATAAATGTAAAAATATTAGTGCATGCACAGGTTAGCCCCATTTTTCTCCCATTTAAGCATGGACACATCTTATCAACTGCATCCTATAATCCAAAACGATGGCATATAAAAACAACAAAAACTAAAAAAATAATTGTAGTGAGTGAAAAGCAATGAATAAATTACCTCTCAGGAATATGTCCCTCATCTGGCCTGTTTTCCTCTGACTGATATTCGAGGTTTAAATACTGTATCATGTTTAAATCTTCGAGTTCCTCTTTTTCGCAGTTCTCGTCAGCAATTTTTAGATTCTTTTCTTCTGTATTCAAATGAGGAATCGAGAACTTGAATAATATAATTGGGGGCCATTGCTCAAACTAAAATACATTTCTGTTACTCATTAATGGAACCTCATTGTTACAGGATTATCATATACTAGACATTAAGCCAGTTAAAATAACGGGCGCTAGAACATTGGTGCATAAACATTAGTAGGAACAGTTTATATTAAATGGCACTGGCACTGACTGGTGGCTGAGACTGGTGGCTGTGGCTGGTGGCCGAGACTGTTGGCTGTGGCTGAGACTTATGGCACTGTGACTGGTGGCTGTGGCTGGTTGCACTGACTGATGGCTGAGACGGCTAGCACTGACTGGTGGCACTGACTGGTGGTGCTGAGACTGCTGGCAGCGATTGGTGGCTGAGACTGCTAGCACTGACTGGTGGCTGAGACTGCTGGCTGAAATGGCTGGCACTAACTGGTGGCGGAGACTCCTGGCACTGTGACTGATGGCTGTGGCTGGTGTCAAAGACTGATGGCTGAGACAGCTGGCACTAACTGGTGGCTAAGACTGCTAGCACTGACTGATGGCTGAGACAGCTGGCACTGACTGGTGGATGTAGCTGGTGGCACTGACTGGTGGCTGAGACTGCTGGCACTGTGACTGGTGACTGGTGGCACTGACTGATGGCTGGCACTGTGACTGGTGGCACTGACTGATGGCAGAGATGGCTGGCACTGACTGGTGGCTGAGACTGCTGGCACTGTGACTGGTGGCACCGACTGATGGCTGAGACAGCTATCACTGACTGGTGGCTGTGGCTGGTGGCACTGACTGGTGGCTGAGACTGCTGGCACTGTGACTGGTGGCTGGTGGCATTGACTGGTGTCTGAGACTGCTGGCACTGTGACTTGTGGCACTGACTGATGGCTGAGACGGCTTGCACTGACTGCTGTCTGAGACTGCTGGCACTGTGACTGGTGGCTGTGGCTGGTGGCACTGACTGATGGCTGAGACGGCTGGCACAGACTGGTGGTGCTGAGACTGCTGGCAGCGACTGGTGGCTGAGGCTGACAGTGCTGGGACTGTGCGGCTGTGTGATGCACGAACAGTAATGGCAGTGCCCCGACGTGGAGAGCACACCATAACCTGCGAGCGGCGGCGATGATTGGCCGGCACGCAGGTGTGGGCAGTGTGGGTGGCATGCAGAACGGCGTGTGATGATTGGTGGGTGCACCGTACGCACTGGTGTGGGCAGCACGGTTGCGTGTGGGGCACTGGTGATTGGGAAGCGCTCTGGTGTGGGCGGTGCGGGCGTCGTGTGGAGCATAGTCCAGTCAACACTGCTGACTGGATGGCGTGCCGCGCATGCGCAGTTCAATTATCAGCACACTCGCACGGACACGCAGCCATGAGCATGCAAACAGGGCTTTTATTATAGTAGGTATATATCCTCTATAATAAAATCCCTATGTGCATGCGCGTCCATGCGTGTGTGCCGATTAGTGAAGTGTGCATGTGTGCTGTGCCCAGCTCCACCATGCCTCCTCCTTATCTTATTTTTAAAAAGTGGTTGGGCCAAAGGGAAAGGGCTTGTAGAACAAGATTTCTGCACTTTGTCATAAGCCTCAATGTTATTTTTGATTATAAAGCCATCTAAACCATCTCCTGTACTTGCTGTGACCGGCTCCTGCGGCTATTCCAGAGATTCACAGATCTTACTGTAAAGAATGCTTGTCGCCTCTTATGACTGAATCTTTTTTTCTCCGGGCGTACAGTAAGTAGTGGCCCCTTGTTTTTTGAGGGGGTTTAACACAGAAGAGCTTCCCTTGATATTTTTTGTATGCTTCTTTTGTATATTTGTACAGGTTAATCATGTCCCCCCCCCCATAGATGTCTATTTTCAAGGCTAAACAAATTCAAGTTCATTTAATCTTTGTCCCTGGAAGAGGTTAACCTACTTAAAACGTAGCTTTTATATTTGCTTTTTAAAATAAGTCCCACAACAAAAAATTATTCATAAAATTGACTGCATAGGTAGTCTGGAAAATGATGGTTGTATCCAGGATAATGTGGTGGCTCTGAGCTTTGGAGTTAGAGGGAAAGGCGTCTTTGGTGGTGATTCCGTTTCCATTTTTTTCACACCTTTTCTCTGCCGCTTGATTGCCGGATCAGTAGGGAAGGTCCAGAGGTTTTAGATGCAACAATATATTACCCCCTAGATCACCAAGTCCACGTGTCCCTTCTTAGACAGGGGCTTAGGCTGGGTCATGGGAGATAAATCCCTACTTGGACTATCAAGCCCTGCCTGAAAGCGGAGGAGTCTCCCGCCTAAATGCAGAAGTATAGCCCCAAATGGAGCGGCCCCACTTATCGGTGGCTGACCCTAGCAATAGCTTTCCCTCCCTAAATGTAGTGCTCCCAAGCGATAACCATACTACTTTCCAGATATACCATCCCGACGCGTTTCCTCCGTCAAAGTAGAAGACAGATTCATCAGGGGATGAAGACGATACAATAAAGCTTGATGGCTATAGAGCTTAATACAATGATGTGCCGGCTGGATGTAAGCAGTCCAACTGGGTGTCTCTAGACTGCTGCCTAAACACCCTTCACAACAGTTGGCCAGATCAAGAACACTCTCTAGGAGGTAGGTGTATGTGTGTCAAAGTCAACCATCAAGAGAAGACTTCACCAGAGTGAATACAGAGGGTTCACCACAAGATGTAAACCATTGGTGAGCCTCAAAAACAGGAAGCCCAGATTAGAGTTTGCCAAACGACATCTAAAAAAGCCTTCACAGTTCTGGAACAACATCCTATGGACAGATGAGACCAAGATCAACTTGTACCAGAGTGATGGGAAGAGAAGAGTATGGGGAAGGAAAGGAACTGCTCATGATCCTAAGCATACCACCTCATCAGTGAAGCATGGTGGTGGTAGTGTCATGGCGTGGGCATGTATGGCTGCCAATGGAACTGGTTCTCTTGTATTTATTGATGATGTGACTGCTGACAAAAGCAGCAGGATGAATTCTGAAGTGATTCGGGCAATATTATCTGCTCATATTCAGCCAAATGCTTCAGAACTCATTGGATGGCGCTTCACAGTGCAGATGGACAATGACCCAAAGCATACTGCAAAAGCAACCAAAGAGTTTTTTAAGGGAAATAAGTGGAATGTTATGCAATGGCCAAGTCAATCACCTGACCTGAATCCGATTGAGCATTTTACTTGCTGAAGACAAAACTGAAGGGAAAATGCCCCAAGAACAAGCAGGAACTGAGGACAGTTGCAGTAGAGGCCTGGCAGAGCATCACCAGGGATGAAACCCAGCGTCTGGTGATGTCTATGCGTTCCAGACTTCAGGCTGTAATTGACTGCAAAGTATTTGCAACCAAGTATTAAAAAGTGAAAGTTTGATTTATGATTATTATTCTGTCCCATTACTTTTGGTTCCTTTACAAGTGGCACATATGCAAACTGTTGTAATTCCCCCACCGTTCACCTGATTTGGATGTACCCTCAAATTACAGCTGACAGTCTGCAGGTAAAGCACATCTTGTTTGTTTCATTTCAAATACATTGTGGTGGTGTATAGAGCCAAAAATGTTAGAATTGTGTCCATGTCCCAATATTTATGGACCTGACTGTATTTGTATATATAGAGGTTCACCTACAAATACAAATAGAATGTATTTAAAGATTCAATGTTGAGAGGATTATTATCTCTATATTGGCCATTTAACAACGGGGTAACAACGATTCTTGTATAGTATGGTGAATATACACTCACCTAAAGAATTATTAGGAACACCATACTAATACGGTGTTGGACCCCCTTTTGCCTTCAGAACTGCCTTAATTCTACGTGGCATTGATTCCACAAGGTGCTGATAGCATTCTTTAGAAATGTTGGCCCATATTGATAGGATAGCATCTTGCAGTTGATGGAGATTTGAGGGATGCACATCCAGAGCACGAAGCTCCCGTTCCACCACATCCCAAAGATGCTCTATTGGGTTGAGATCTGGTGACTGTGGGGGCCATTTTAGTACAGTGAACTCATTGTCATGTTCAAGAAACCAATTTGAAATGATTCGAGCTTTGTGACATGGTGCATTATCCTGCTGGAAGTAGCCATCAGAGGATGGATACATGTTCTCATTCTGTTTACGCCAAATTCGGACTCTACCATTTGAATGTCTCAACAGAAATCTAGACTCATCAGACCAGGCAACATTTTTCCAATCTTCAACAGTCCAATTTTGGTGAGCTCGTGCAAATTGTAGCCTCTTTTTCCTATTTGTAGTGGAGATGAGTGGTACCCGGTGGGGTCTTCTGCTGTTGTAGCCCATCCGCCTCAAGGTTGTGCGTGTTGTGGCTTCACAAATGCTTTGCTGCATATCTCGGTTGTAACGAGTGGTTATTTCAGTCAACGTTGCTCTTCTATCAGCTTGAATCAGTCGGCCCATTCTCCTCTGACCTCTAGCATCCACAAGGCATTTTCGCCCACAGGACGGCCGCATACTGGATGTTTTTCCTTTTCACACCATTCTTTGTAAACCCTAGAAATGGTTGTGCGTGAAAATCCCAGTAACTGAGCAGATTCTGAAATACTCAGACCGGCCCGTCTGGCACCAACAACCATGCCACGCTCAAAATTGCTTAAATGACCTTTCTTTCCCATTCTGACGTTCAGTTTGAGTTCAGGAGATTGTCTTGACCAGGACCACACCCCTAAATGCATTGAAGCAACTACCATGTGATTGGTTGACTAGATAATTGCATTAATGAGAAATAGAACAGGTGTTCCTAATAATTCTTTAGGTGAGTGTATAACATATCTGTATATATATTTTTTTAATCTTTTTTTTACTCATTTTTATTTTTATTTTTTATTTTTATGGTGTTTTGCACATTGTTATATATATTTTTATATGGATACATATGTGTATCCTATATACATACCAGAAGGAGGAGTGCCTATCTCATTTATTCATTTACTTATATTGGCAGAGTAGAGAAATATACTGGCCGCACCCCAAAAAATAGCTAAAGGTCACATACCGAATTGACAGACACATAACAAAAAAACAAACAACAAAACAGAAAGAATGTTGGCTTCTTCATCCACCTCCGCCACCTACACTGCCATGTCCACATCCTCCTCAACTTCCTACTCCACTTGAGCCTCTGTTTCCTGGTTCAAGATTGTTGTTTTTTATTTCTTTATTATTTTAAGTAATTTCCCTATCCACATTTGTTGAAGGGTAATTGTTCTGCTCTTACCCCCATTTTGCAGCCCTCTGGCCCTTTGTATTTCTTTTATTATAGCCATTTATCAGCCCCAAAGTTCGGGTCCCTATTGACTTCAATGGAGTTCATTGTTCGGGGTCAAGTTCGGAAGCCGAACCGAACTTTATTTCAAAGTGCGGTCTAACCCCTTGAACCTGGACATCCACCAGTCCGCTCCTCACTAGTTGCAAGCTCTATCATGTAAAGAGTAGGTATGAGCAAACCCATGGATGTTCGGGTTCGGCTGAACTTTAGTTCAAAGTTCGGTTTGGTTACCCGGACTTGACCCCGAACCCCATTGAAGTTAATGGAGACCCGAACTTTGGTGCAGTAAAATGGCTGTAAAATAGTCATAGTAAGTGCTAGAGGGGTGAAAAAAGAACCAATTGCCCCACAAACAAATGTGTATAGGAAAACTACTTAAAATAACATATAATAATCTTGAACCAGGAGGCGGAGGCCCAAGTGGAGTAAGAGGTTGAGGAGGCAGTGGATGTGGCAGTGTAGGCGGAGGAGGTAGTCAACACTGTTTTTGTGTTTGTTTGTTTGTTTTTTATTATTATATTTTTTGTTGGGTAGGCCACAAAACATTGAGAAATGGCAAACAGAATGAACAAACTGTGCTGAAGTATAACAATGGCTGGGTGTAGCCAGTATACTTCTTTACTCTGCCAATATAAAAAAAATTATAATCTTGAACCAGGAGGTGGGGGTCCAAATGAAGGAGGTAGAAAGGGGGAGAAGGTAGTCAATACTGCTTCTCTTTTCCTTGCTTCCTGGCCTAGCAGTTATTCACTATCCCTTTTACATACTGTCACGGTGGGGAGTGGGGGAAACCCCCCACTGTACAATGTTAGAGGGATAGTGGATAGCTGCTAGACCAGGAAGCAAGGAAAAGGGAAGCAGGTCACCTCCTATTGTGTTCCTAATCCTCTCCCTAACTCCTAACCGCATGAGCGGACCCTGATGGTGGGACGGCTCATACCCTGGATACCTAATATCCTGAGTCGCCCTGGAAATCCCTCAAATAGGAGCAGGGGAGAGACGACCTGTTCAATCACAACACTGAGGAACAGGAGTCTCTAAAGGCCTAGAAGCAGGGAAAAGGAGAGACCATTCACAGCAAGAGGATCGGCAGGTAAGAACAACAAGACAACTCACTTACCTGCAGAAGCCTCCACAACTGGAACCCGTGCATCAGTACAGGGGCCCGAACACACAGCAGGTCACAGTACAAACAACCCACACAGGAATCCAGCATACCAACTCTGCCAGAGCCCCCCATGCTCACACAGTGCATGGCAGCCCCAAGCAGCGCTGCATACAGGCTACAACATACAGGGCAAACGTCAAACATACATGTGGGGACAAACACCAACAACAGCCCAGACATGTAACAACCATGAAGACGTACAACACACCCTGAACATAAAATCACACCTAACAAATAACAAGTGAGGTAGGGAATCAGGAGCAAACATAAGGAAAGACAATGTACAGTACAGACCAAAAGTTTGGACACACCTTCTCATTCAAAGAGTTTTCTTTATTTTCATGACTATGAAGGCATCAAAACTATGAAATAACACATGTGGAATTATAAACATAACAAACAAGTGTGAAACAACTGAAAATATGTCATATTCTAGGTTCTTCAAAGTAGCCACCTTTTGCTTTGATTACTGCTTTGCACACTCTTGGCATTCTCTTGATGAGCTTCAAGAGGTAGTCCCCTGAAATGGTCTTCCAACAGTCTAGAAGGAGTTCCCAGAGATGCTTAGCACTTGTTGGCCCTTTTGCCTTCACTCTGCGGTCCAGCTCACCCCAAACCATCTCGATTGGGTTCAGGTCCGGTGACTGTGGAGGCCAGGTCATCTGGCGCAGCACCCCATCACTCTCCTTCATGGTCAAATAGCCCTTACTTTCAAAGTTTTCCCAATTTTTCGGCTGACTGACTGACCTTCATTTCTTAAAGTAATGATGGCCACTCGTTTTTCTTTACTTAGCTGCATTTTTCTTGCCATAATACAAATTCTAACAGTCTATTCAGTAGGACTATCAGCTGTGTTTCCACCTGACTTATCCTCAATGCAACTGATGGTCCCAACTAGAGTTGAGCGAACACCTGGATGTTCGGGTTCGAGAAGTTCGGCCGAACTTCCCGTAAATGTTCGGGTTCGGGATCTGAACCCGAACCGACCTTCGTCCCGAACCCGAACCCCATTGAAGTCAATGGGGACCCGAACTTTTGGGCACTAAAAAGGCTGTAAAACAGCCCAGGAAAGAGCTAGAGGGCTGCAAAAGGCAGCAACATGTAGGTAAATCCCCTGCAAACAAATGTGGAAAGGGAAATGAATTAAAATTAAAATTAAAAAAATAAAAATGAACCAATATCAATTGGACAGAGGTCCCATAGCAGAGAATCAGTCTCTTCATGCCATAGCAAAGAATCTGGCTTCATGTCAGCAGAGAATCAGTCTCTTCATGCCATAGCAGAGAATCTGGCCTTATGTCAGTGCAGAATCAGTCTTCATGTCATAGCAGAGAATCAGGCTTCACGTCACCCACCACTGGAACAGGCCACTGTCACACATTTAGGCCCCGGCACCCAGACAGAGGAGAGCGGTCCCGTTACAGAGAATCTGGCCTTATGTCAGCGCAGAATCTGTCTTCATGTCATAGCAGAGAATCAGGCTTCACGTCACCCACCACTGGAACAGGCCACTGTCACACATTTAGGCCCCGGCACCCAGACAGAGGAGAGCGGTCCCGTAACAGAGAATCTGGCCTTATGTCAGCGCAGAATCTGTCTTCATGTCATAGCAGAGAATCAGGCTTCACGTCACCCACCACTGGAACAGGCCACTGTCACACATTTAGGCCCAGGCACCCAGGCAGAGGAGAGAGGTCCCGTAACAGAGAATCTGGCCTTATGTCAGCACAGAATTTGTCTTCATGTCATAGCAGAGAATCAGGCTTCACGTCACCCACCACTGGAACAGGCCACTGTCACAAATTTAGGCCCAGGCACCCAGACAGAGGAGAGCGGTCCCGTAACAGAGAATCTGGCCTTATGTCAGCGCAGAATCTGTCTTCATGTCATAGCAGAGAATCAGGCTTCACGTCACCCACCACTGGAACAGGCCACTGTCACACATTTAGGCCCAGGCACCCAGGCAGAGGAGAGAGGTCCCGTAACAGAGAATCTGACCTTATGTCAGCGCAGAATCTGTCTTCATGTCATAGCAGAGAATCAGGCTTCACATCACCCACCACTGGAACAGGCCACTGTCACATATTTAGGCCCAGGCACCCAGACAGAGGAGAGCGGTCCCGTAACAGAGAATCTGGCCTTATGTCAGCGCAGAATCAGTCTTCATGTCATAGCAGAGAATCAGGCTTCACGTCACCCACCACTGGAACAGGCCACTGTCACACATTTAGGCCCAGGCACCCAGGCAGAGGAGAGAGGTCCAGTAACAGAGAATCTGGCCTTATGTCAGCGCAGAATCTGTCTTCATGTCATAGCAGAGAATCAGGCTTCACGTCACCCACCACTGGAACAGGCCACTGTCACACATTTAGGCCCCGGCACCCAGACAGAGGAGAGCGGTCCCGTAACAGAGAATCTGGCCTTATGTCAGCGCAGAATCTGTATTCATGTCATAGCAGAGAATCAGGCTTCACGTCACCCACCACTGGAACAGGCCACTGTCACACATTTAGGCCCAGGCACCCAGGCAGAGGAGAGAGGTCCCGTAACAGAGAATCTAGCCTTATGTCAGCGCAGAATCTGTATTCATGTCATAGCAGAGAATCAGGCTTCACGTCACCCACCACTGGAAAAGGCCACTGTCACACATTTAGGCCCCGGCACCCAGACAGAGGAGAGCGGTCCCGTAACAGAGAATCTGGCCTTATGTCAGCGCAGAATCTGTCTGGTTTTTCTGAATGACACTATCAATACCTTCAATGTAAGATTTTCTTTTTGGGATAGATTTCAAGTAGGCCTCAAATACCAGAAACTAGTTATTTTCAGAATGGCAAATTTGGGAATGCTTTTTCAACCCAGAACAAAAAGTCTGCTTTTACGGTCACTACAAATAACTTGACCAGCTAAAACAGTACAGATTTGGTTGAATAGAGATGTGAGACCTGGTTTTTTTTGCGCTGTGTGACAGTTATAGGTTTATTCACAGAATGACACTTCTATCAGCACGCTAGCGTCTGTCTTAGGTTTTTCTGAATGACACTATCAATACCTTCAATGTAAGATTTTATTTTTGGGATAGATTTCAAGTAGGCCTCAAATACCACAAACTAGTTATTTTGAGAATGGCAAATTTGGGAATGCTTTTTCAACCCAGAACAAAAAGTCTGCTTTTACGGTCACTACAAATAACTTGACCAGCTAAAACTGTGCAGATTTGGTTGAATAGAAATGTCAGGTCTATTTTTTAGGCGCTGGGTGACAGGCTCAACTTGCCCCTGATGTAATATATGGCCAAAAAATAATCAGACTGTTGATGGTTAAATGCACTTGGGTGACACAGGCTCAGCCTGCAGCTGATGTAGTATATGGCCAAAAAATAACCAGACTGTTGATGGTTAAATGCACTTCGGTGACACAGGCTCAGCCTGCAGCTGATGTAGGATATATCACAAAATAACCACACTATCGATGGTTAAATACACTTGGTGATAGCTCGTGCTGGCGCACCACAAGTCACAAAATGGCCGCCGATCACCCCAGAAAAAAAGTGATCTAAAAACGCTCTGGGCAGCCTCAAAAAAGTGAGCAAGTCAATAATAGCACTTCAATGATCCACAGCTGCAGATCGATCATAGAATGAAGTCTATTGGAGGAGTTAATCTGCCTAATCTCGCCCTAACGTCGCAGCTGCAACCTCTCCCTATACTGATCATAGCAGAGTGACGTGCGGCGCTACGTGACTCCAGCTTAAATAGAGGCTGGGTCACATGGTGCACTGGCCAATCACAGCCATGCCAATAGTAGGCATGGCTGTGATGGCCTCTTGGGGCAAGTAGTATGACGCTTGTTGATTGGCTGCTTTGCAGCCTTTCAAAAAGCGCCAAGAAAACGACGAACACCGAACCCAGACTTTTACGAAAATGTTCGGGTTCGGGTCTGTGTCACGGACACCCCAAAATTAGGTACGAACCCGAACTATACAGTTCGGGTTCGCTCATCCCTAGTCCCAACCCCATTTATAAGGCAAGAAATCCCACTTATTAAACCTGACAGGGCACACCTTTGAAGTGAAAACCATTTCAGGGGACTACCTCTTGAAGCTCATCAAGAGAATGCCAAGAGTGTGCAAAGCAGTAATCAAAGCAAAAGGTGGCTACTTTGAAGAACCTAGAATATGACATATTTTCAGTTGTTTCACACTTGTTTGTTATGTATATAATTCCACATGTGTTAATTCATAGTTTTGATGCCTTCAGTGTGAATCTACAATTTTCATAGTCATGAAAATAAAGAAAACTCTTTGAATGAGAAGGTGTGTCCAAACTTTTGGTCTGTACTGTATGTCCAATAAGGTGGCCCTCAAGGACTAGGCAGAATCACCCAGGCAAGGCTGTAGAACCACTGCCCCCAGCATGCAAGCCACAGGTATATAACAAGCTTATATACACCATAATCCCCACAAACTAGAAGATTAACCCCTAGCACACCAAACAGCAGGGAGGCACACCTTAAAGAGGAATTGCACGTGCAAACCAAAAACTACATGTTGCCCCCAGCAACGAGTCTTCACGGCAACCGCTTGACGGTCAAACAACAATATGACCATGACAGTCAGTGAGCGGGAAGGCCGAAGTTACACTGCAGAGCAGACAGAAAAGCAGCATCAGGGTAAGAATGGCGAAAGCGCGCACAGACGGCCCTCACTTTCTACAGAAGCTCTGACATCTCGGGGTGATTGTTCAGAAACTTCTGCACCACCAAATTAAGCACATGCACCAGGCAAGGGATGTTCATCACATCGGCTAGTCCCAGAGCTGCTACGAGATTTTGCCCATTGTCGCACACCACCATGCTGGGCTTGAGGCTCAGCGGCACAAATCACTCATCGGTCTGTTCTTCCATGCCCGTTCACAGCTCCTGCACGGTGTGGAGAGGAGTTTCAGAACAACCTGCTGTCATTTCCCCCCTGGCTGTGCTGAAGCTGGTGGTGTAAGTGTTAAACAGACCAGATGCGGAGGCGGTAGAGGAGGTAGCGGAGTAGGAAGAGGAGGCAACAGGAGGCACCGAGAAACGTCCAGCAATCCTCAGTGACAGTAGGGCATACTCCAAACTTCTTTCCGCCTCAGGCCCAGCTGCCACTATATTTACCCAGTGGGCAGTTAGGGAGATATAATGTCCATGCCCATGCTTACTGGTCCACGTATCAGTGGTTATGTGGACCTTGCCACTGATGGCTTTGCACAGCGCACACTTGATTTTGTCCACCACGTATTCGTGCAGAGTAAGGATAGCCCACCTGGGAAAGTAGTGGTGGCTGAGAACCACGTACTGAAGGACAGCCACCGCCATAAGGTTTTTAAAAGTGTCAGTCTCCACCAGACAGAATGGCAGCATTTCAAAGGCCAGGAATTTTTAAATGCTGGCATTCAGTTCCAGGGATCGTGGGTGGGTAGGGGGGTACTTCCTCTTTCTCTCCAGTGTTAGGGGGGTGGACAGCTAAATGCTTCCATGGGACAGTGTGGAGATGCTCGGTGACACTGCTGGTGGTGCTAAAAAAATGCAGACGGTATCAGCAGCATCTCACATCATCGACTTTATTCGGACTTCAAAGCAGTAATACAAATGACAACGTTTCGGCGGATACACAGTCTTTGTCAAGCCTGTTCACATTGTGTTACATACATCAATTTATAATAAAAAACAAGTGCGCCACCCCCATCCAGATTATCCAATTGCAGGCAATGGCGCAAATACACCAATGAGAATGTGTGTTCACTTCATCTAATTCACCTATGTGCCTCACCTGAGTCTCCAACAATCATCCTAAAGGTTAATCCCATCATCACATAACTGTAACCGCCAGCTCTCTGAGAAGGTCTGGCAGACGTTCTTCTCTACCTCTTGCATGATGTTCTTTGTTTTGGCTTCACTTTGTCATCTCCTTTCCTTCTCCCAGCTGTCACCTATTCACACTAATTGCCTCCCTTTATATTCCCTCCCATACTGCCTCACTTTGCGGTTTATACTACTTCCTGGATTGAAGTGATCACTGCTGGAGTCTTCTGTTACTGCTTGTTCAGATAAGTCCTTTCTTGTATTGTGTTTCTTTGCTGGCTTGATTCTAGGTGACCCTGACTCCCTCCGTATTAAGTGCAGGGAGCCGGTGGTCGTGTCCCCTCACTATTATAGGATTTTCAGGTGTCACACAGTCTAGGTACGAGGGCATGCAATCGTCTACCTCTGAGACCCTTGTATGTGCTTAGCAGTCAGGGTGAGCTCTTAGGGTTTTACAGGGGTCACTTTTATGCTCCTTAGTTTGGGATCAAGCCAGTCGGATGTTTATCCATAACTTCCAGCTATCTGCTATATCATCCGTGACAATAATGTCTGTAATTGCTGAATCTCAAATATAAAACAAAATAACACTTGCCATGTCCGGCGTTGCTTACCGCTCAGTGAGCATGTATACCCAGCTGTCTAATCATTCACATCATCATTGATGACCTACGTACTGTGTCCATCGGTCCGCCCCTAAGCGTCATGTTGCTCCGTCCTCTACTGCCGACGTCATACGATCGCGACAAGTGATCCCGATTACCTCATCCTGGCATCGACGCGCAACTTACTGACCTCACAACGGGCGTCCCAGTGTTACCACGGCAACACATAAAGACACTGAAGGTATCCAAGGATCCATAGGAGTCCCATACCTACAAACTGTGATAAATCACATGTGTAAGGGGAACTAGATGATCAATGATCACAATCCATACAAGTATGGATTATGGGATAATACCCCCAGACTGTCCGGGTGATGAATCTACATATTATAATAGAGTCAGATATGTATATGATCAGGGTAACTCCTATCTGTTCTAATCTACAGAGGCATAATCCGATGTCACTATATACACTCCTCATAACCTAATTCTGTCCCCCCAATAACCAAAGCGGGCAGCAACATATCCCGCTCCGCCATTGTCAAAGGACAGAATTGCCATATACACTCCCTCAGACAATCACGGATGGGGAAAAGGCCACTGTATGTAAAAACAATACTAACGTTGTACACCCACAAAGAGATCACACAACCCAAACTTAATCTATTGTGGCAACATTGAACTCAATGTTTAGTCCATAGGGTTGGAGTGACTTCAGATTATATATCCATTTGAGTTCTTTATTTCTCAAAATCTTGTTCTTGTCCCCTCCCCTTCTAAGATAACTGCTGGTGGTGCTGTCACATTCTCTCTTTGCAGGGAGCCAGGTGGCCCTGTTGCTTTAGAGGGGGAGGACGAGGCTGAGACCATAGCAGAAGAGGAAGTGAGGGGGGCCAGTCACTGTGCTTTTGCACCCTGCTCTCTCTTTTACTTTGCGGCTGGTCCTGCTTGACCACGACCTCTTCCTCATAACTGCACATGTGACTCTGATAACCTTGATTCCATATGAGGTCTAGGACCTCATCATCTTCCACATGATCTTCCATCTACACTTCATCCCTGCCCTTCTGATCGGTCTGCACACTGCATAAAGCCGCAGCAGTTGACACCTGTGTTTCGTTATCATCATCAGAGACTTGCTGCGGTTGTCTTCCCACGTCCTCATCCTCAAACAAGTGGTTTGGCATCATTGCACTCAATCTCTTCCACTCCTGGGGCAAGGATAGGTGGATGTACCCTGGAACCACCGTCAGCAGAGTCATCAAAAAGCATAAGTGACTGCTGCCTGACTTGTGAGACAACGTCCTCTCCCTGCAGCAGCTCCACCAACACTAGCAGCACCATGACCACTTACCTTATTTAATGCTCTGCTCATTCTTTGAGGGCACTCAAAACTTTGACAGACAGATTATCTGTTGTATTTCCGTGTCACAGATGCAAGGGAGGTGTTTTGCACCTCAAAAAATGGGTTTATGTCATGGACAGAATTAACAGACAGATTAATTATTGTATTTCTGTGTCACAGATGCAAAGGAGGTGTATCGCAACTCAAAAATGGGTTTATGTCACCGACACAATTTATAGACAGATGGACCAAACCAAATTGGCTCCAATTGCCCTGAAAATTGGTATATAAAACCCTCTTCAACAACTACAACACTCACATACTGGTCAGTGTGCCCGAAGAGCCAGTTCTTTCTGGCTCCGCATCCCACTGACATGATTGGGTGTCCTGGCCACTGCCATCATCATCGTCCTTTCGCTCCTCCACCACTGACTTCTCCTCCTCCTCTTGCAGTAGCAGAATCTCATCTTCATCCTCTTCCATGGGAGATTCTCCTTGTGGGTCCCCAACAGCTATAGGGTGGACAGAAAGATACACTAGATGTTCTTCTTCCTTAACCATCCCCTGCTGCATCCATCAGTGTCAGCTGTTTTAATATAAATATGAGGGATCACATTAGAGATGAGTGAATCGAAGTTGACGAAGTGGAATTCGATCTAAATTTCAGGAAAAATTATTTTTGCACCAAAGTCATATTTTCTCACGCTTTGTGCGAACGAATCACATTTTTTCCTATAATGGCTGCTGCACATGTTAGAACATAGAGCTAAGAACTCTGGGAACAAGAGATCACCCACCATGCCATGCATGCAGCCAATCAGCAGCCAGCCCTGTGCTGTCACAGCCCTATAAATAGGCACAGCCAACTTGGTTGCTGCTATTTTCCAGTGTACTTAATGCAGGGAGAGACGTGACAGGCGCTAGGGATAGTATTAGAAAATACTTACATATAGTATTAGAAAATATTTACAAGTTCAAGGAAAGATCATTCAAAGTGTAGGGAAAAGATAGGGAGACATCATCAACACTATAAGGGGAGAGCAGGGACCAATAAGGGAATGTAAAGCCTGGGTAATAGGAGCGATTCTATTACACCTTGCTCCATTCATTGGGGATCCAAATTGCTGTTATGCTGCTGCTTTTAGGTTTGCACTATCTGATAGAATCACAGAAAATAATGCACTATAATAATAGATGCAAGCTGGGCCGGCGCCACCAGTAAGGCCACTTAGGCAGTCGCCTAGGGCGCCATTGAGCAGGGGGCGCCCGTCGCAGTTAAAAAAAAAAAAAGAAAGTTGGTTATATAAGTTCGGGCGGGCGGGCGGCCGGCCGGCGGCGCCCCTCATGCAGCACCGCCTGAGCGGCTGAGGCTGAGCGCTTGCCGCTCTAAAGAATCCTGCCTGCGCCTGCTGTGTCTGCTCTGTGCTGTTGTTAATGTAGCGTGGCCGAGCTCTGTTTGGTCTGCGGTAAAGGAGCTTTTGTTTCCTGACCTGTACCCGGCCGGACTGACAGGAAGTGCTCACTTAGTGTGCACTTCCTGTCAGTCCGGCCGGGTACAGGAAACAAATGCTCCTGTACCGCGGACCGAACAGAGCTCGGCCACGCTACACTAGAGGTGGGGGTAGAATAAAAGTGACAAGGGAGAGGGGGGGGTGGAATAATGAGAGTGACAAGGGGGGGTGGAATAATGAGAGTGACAAGGGGGGGGGTGCAATAATGAGAGTGACAAGGGGGGGTGGAATAATGAGAGTGACAAGGGGGTGTGGAATAATGAGAGTGACAAGGGAGGGGTGGAATAATGAGAGTGACAAGGGAGGGGGGGTGGAATAATGAGAGTGACAAGGGAGGGGGGTGGAATAATGAGAGTGACAAGGGAGAGGGGGGAATAATGAGAGTGACAAGGGAGAGGGGGTGGAATAATGAGAGTGACAAGGGAGAGGGGGGGAATAATGAGAGTGACAAGGGAGGGGGGGTGGAATAATGAGAGTGACAAGGGAGGGGGGTGGAATAATGAGAGTGACAAGGGAGAGGGGGGAATAATAAGAGTGACAAGGGAGGGGGGTGGAATAATGAGAGTGACAAGGGAGAGGGGGGAATAATGAGAGTGACAAGGGAGGGGGGTGGAATAATGAGAGTGACAAGGGAAGGGGGAGAATAATGAGAGTGACAAGGGAGAGGGGGTGGAATAGTGAGAGTGACAAGGGAGGGGGGTGGAATAATGAGAGTGACAAGGGAGGGGGGTGGAATAATGAGAGTGACAAGGGAGAGGGGGGAATAATAAGAGTGACAAGGGAGGGGGGGGTGGAATAATGAGAGTGACAAGGGAGAGGGGGGAATAATGAGAGTGACAAGGCAGGGGGGTTGGAATAATGAGAGTGACAAGGGAAGGGGGAGAATAATGAGAGTGACAAGGGAGAGGGGGTGGAATAGTGAGAGTGACAAGGGAGGGGGGTGGAATAATGAGAGTGACAAGGGAGGGGGGAATAATGAGAGTGACAAGGGAGGGGGGGAATAATGAGATTGACAAGGGAGGGGGGAATAATGAGAGTGACAAGGGAGGGGGGGTGGAATAATGAGAGTGACAAGGGAGGGGGGAATGATGAGAGTGACAAGGGAGGGGGGTGGACTAATGAGAGTGACAAGGGAGGGGTGGAATAATGAGAGTGACAAGGGAGGGGGGGTGACAAGGGAGGGGGGAATAATGAGAGTGACAAGGGAGGGGGGGAATGAGAGTGACAAGGGGGGGAGAGTGACAAGGGAGGGACTAGGGAGGGGCGGGAGAGAGTGACAAAGGAGGGAGGGGGGGAGAGAGTGACAAGGGAGTCCGCAGAGCCAGACCCAGAGCCAGACTGCAGCCAGAGACCAGATCATCTTATTGTCCTGGTGGTCAGTAGACAATGCAATATGTTTATTATTTAATTGTTTAGTTATTAATACTACATTGGAAACTAATTTACCTCACATTTAGGGTCCATTCACACATCCGTGTGTGTTTTGCGGATCCACAAAACACGGACAGCGGCAATGTGCGTTCCGCATTTTGTTGACCGCACATTGCCGGCACTAAGAGAATATGCCTATTCTTGTCCGCCATTGCGGACAAGAATAGGACATGTTCTATTTTTTTCAGGATCGGAATTGCGGATCCGGGTCCGCAATTCCGGATTGGGACCGCACGTCGTGAGGCCCCATAGAAATGTATGGGTCTGCAATTCCGTTCCGCAAAAAGAGACGGCTACAAGAAGCTGAATTAACCCTAAGGGAAACATAGCAGTTCTTTTAATTTAAAAGCTGAGAAAGGGGTGGAACATGATATGGGCAGATCATCTGATAAGGAAAGGGGGGCGGCAATTTTTATCTTGCCTAGGGCGGCAAAAATCCTTGCACCGGCCCTGGATGCAAGCATAACATATGGACTAAGCCCTCACTCTATTGATAAAATCTGGGACACTTGGTCAATACATTTGAATCTAAACACATGTAAGCCCACTGTAGGAAAGCGCAAGGGGCCGTCATTGACAGAAGATATGTGTCACCGAGGTTCCTGGCCTCGGTGAAGTAAGAGCCGGTAATTTTAAGTGTCAGCGGGCGTTAGTGCTGACTGACACTATTGGTTATTTAGTGTGGCTGTAAAGCCGATCCGGGCCGGCTCTTACTGGGAGCAGCCAAAGTGCAGGGTGGGTGGCTGCTCCCCACGATCCAAGCCGGGATTTGGTTAGAGATATAAAACCCAGCCAGCAGTCTCAGCTGGTGTGGATTATCCTTCATTTCACTGTGAATCTCTGTGGTTTGGGATCTGCATATTGTGTGCTGTACTAAAGGGCTGAGAGCCGTATTGCTGGGAAGCAGGCCTTATAGCCTGTTGGGGACTGCTACTGCCAAAACCGGTGACAAGGTAAATGCTTTTTGTTCTGTGGACTTGCCATGGTGTGAATGAACACCAAGATGATGAACTGTCATTTTTGTTTGTGTGTGAATAAACACTGCACTGTTTAAGTCTTTGTTTTTGCCTCTGTACTGCGTCCGCTAATCTGCCTACCAGAGCGAATCCCCACACCACCTACCAAGCAACATCATTATTTTTTTTCGTGATTTGTTTAACTTGTTTTGAAGGAGTGGCACCTTCATTTGTGAATACGCTCCTATCTTGGGAGTAGAATTCATGTGCACTTTTGCCCTACCTATCTAATAGGCGACCTTGATAAGGTGGTACATATAGGTGTGTGTGCTCCTTCTCCCACCGGTTGCTGCTGCACATGAAGGTAACTAGGAGCAACACACTATATGTGCGGGGTCTGCGCTCCTGAACATAAATGCATAATGGCATAGGCAGGTTTAGCGTAGGACCCGCCTGAACTGAGACCACCTTGTCGCTTGGTAGGTGGGCTTAGATGTGTTTTGATCAAAATGTATTGACCAAGTAACATAGTACATAAGGCCGAAAAAAGGACATTTGTCCATCCAGTTCGGCCTGTTATCCTGCAAGTTGATCCAGAGGAAGGCAAAAAAACCCTGTGAGGTAGAAGCCAATTTTCCTCACTTTAGGGGAATAAAAAATTCCTTCCCGACTCCAATCAGGCATCAGAATAACTCCCTGGATCACCTACCCCTCTCTAGTAGCTATATCCTGTAATATTATTACGCTCCAGAAATACATCCAGGCCCCTCCTGAATTCCTTTATTGTACTCACCATCACCACCTCCTCAGGCAGAGAGCTCCATAGTCTCACTGCTCTTACCGTAAAGAATCCTCTTCTATGTTTGTGTACAAACCTTCTTTCCTCCAGACGCAGAGGATGTCCCCTCGTCACAGTCACAGTCCTGGGGATAAATAGATGATGGGATAGATCTCTGTACTGACCCCTGATATAGTTATACATAGTAATTAGATCTCCCCTCAGTCGTCTTTTTTCTAACGTGAATAACCCTAATTTTGATAATCTTTCAGGGTACTGTAGTTGCCCCATTCCAGTTATTACTTTAGTTGCCCTCCTCTGGACCCTCTCCAGCTCTGCTATGTCTGCCTTGTTCACAGGAGCCCAGAACTGTACACAGTCCTCCATGTGTGGTCTGACCAGTGATTTGTAAAGTGTTAGGACTATGTTCTTATCACGGGCATCTATGCCCCTTTTGATGCAACCCATTATCTTATTGGCCTTGGCAGCAGCCGCCTGACACTGGTTTTTGCAGCTTAGTTTGCTGTTTATTAACCACTTAAGGACCACAGGTTTATACCCCCTGTTGGAACCGATAAAATTGACATCTATGATACAGCTTTGATGCAAAGATGTTCCTTGATATCTTGAACTGAATGAGCCCGGGTCTGCTAGATATGCAAATGAGGACCATCAAAGGGTTCTTGGGGCAGGACACTGATGAAAGGAAGATCTGCCAGGACTGTCATATCCTGGGGAAAACCCGACCCCCTGCTGGTATTTACTGCCCACACCTGTGTCGGCAAGGACATACATGCTGGGATGGGGGCAGGGGTATATGATATAACTTTCTTCCTGTGTAATTACCTGCATTTAACCTAGCTCACAAGTAGGAGCAATGGTGACCTTGGTGACCTCTGGGACAAGACAAGTCTTTCTGGACTCTACAATCAAGAATGTGATTTGCTGAGACCTGCTGGAGAGGAGTGTTCTGAGTACAGAGAAAAGCCCATGGCATGTGTGACTGAGAGAGAGAATGGTGTAGCTAGCTCAAGGACCCTGACTCCCTCCAATCCCCTCTCCCATTCCCTTAATTGTATTTAGAATGTAGGTATATCCCTATTTGTAAATAAATCCAACACTGACTTAAAGAGGACCTTTCACCTGTATAAACTATGTGAACTGAGTATGCTGCCATATAGAGCGGCGCCCGGGGATCTCACTGCACCTACTATTATCCCCGGGCGCCGCTCCGTTCTCCCGTTATGCCCTCCGGTACCTTTGCTTCTTAAGTTATAGTAGGCGGGTCTTCCCTTGTCCTGTGGGCGTCTCCTTCTCCTAGGCTGCAGCGCTGGCCAATCGCAGCGCACAGCTCACAGCCTGGGAGAAAAAAACCTCCCAGGCTGTGAGCTGTGCGCTGCGATTGGCCAGCGCTGCAGCCTAGGAGAAGGAGACGCCCACAGGACAAGGGAAGACCCGCCTACTATAACTTAAGGAGCAAAGGTACCGGAGCCTATAACGGGAGAACGGAGCGGCGCCCGGGGATAATAGTAGGTGCAGTGAGATCCCCGGGTGCCGCTCTATATGGCAGCATACTCAGTTCACATAGTTTATACAGGTGAAAGGTCCTCTTTAAGATACAGTTGTTCTTCAGGAATTTAAGGCACCAGTAAAGCAGAGCACATTCTACATTTGGCACCCCAGAAAGAGTGTGGAAATTCCTAAATCCACATAGAACCTATAAGACGGAATTGCTCTAATTCAAATTGCTGAAAGAACAGACCAGACCTTTTGCACAGATTCCGTGGTGAAGTCAGCTGGATCTTGGACTTCGTAGAAGGATTGAAAGTGTGCTGAGTTATTCATTGGATGTGCAAAAGTTCTAATTGTTTGTTGTCCTTGAGTGTATGTGGAGTTGTAATAGTGGATAAAGTATTGAATGCTGTATGTTAATAAGCGTTAAAGCAGAGGAAAGTGTGGATTCTCTGTAGAGGAACAATTTGTGCTTGTTTGGAATCTTGACTTGAGTTCAGACTAAGTGTGTGCATGTATGTAAAGACATTGTGGGAACACTGAAAAGTTTGGTTCTTTGTCTTGTTCACTTGTGAGTGTGTATTGGCAGTACAATAGCTTTTATATTAATAGTTGTATCTTGTGTTGAGTGTACTTTGGTGAAATGGAACCGGCCTATAGTTATGTTAAGAAATATGCCTCTGCCAAGTATCATTCATGTGCAGATGAACCTCTCAAGAGTCAAGTTAATAGGGGGCGGAGCTAGCGCCGGAGCTGAATGGCTGTGTCTCGCTAGGCTCCGTACACAGACCTGCCGGGATTCAAGCTTACTTAAGCAGAGACCCCAAGGGGCCATCCCTAAAGCTGTGAACCCGAACTCGGGTATGGCTAAATTCCTCAAAAAACAGACTTCAACCGCCGAAGCTAATCTCTCCAAGATGGCGCCGATGACTGACCGCGCTCCTAACTGCGGAGAAGAGGGCCAATCGGAAGGAGAAAGTGAGACCGGAGAAACATCTCTAACCCGAGACCTCCCGGTATCGAGATCGTTTATAAAGCAAGCTTTAGCTGAAGCTCTCCTACCTTTAAAACAAGAGCTGGCCGGCCTGACACAGGAGATTCTCCTTGTGGGTCACAGAATTGAAACTCTTGAATCCACTCAGTCAGCTGCGTTAGATCACAGTGCAGCGATGGCTCAATCCTTATCTGTGTGCCAAAGCCACATTAACACATTGTACGTCAACCTGGAGGACCAAGAAAATCGAAGTCGTAGGAATAATCTACGTTTCAGAGGGGTTCCAGAAACAGTGGATAATGAAGACATCTTGCCCGCAATCTTTACTATAATCGCTTCAATCCTAGAGGGTGATGATCTTTCCCTTATGGTTATCGAAAGAGCTCACAGAGCTCTAAGACCCAAGCCAAAAAGCAACGAACCCCCTAGAGACATCATTTGTCGCTTTCTTAACTTTGGGGACAAAGAAAAAATTCTCACTGCGGCAAGATCCATGAAGAATATTAACTTCAATAACAACCCGATTTCTATCTTCCAAGACCTAGCCCCGGTCACCCTCCAGAAGCGTAAAGTCCTCAAGCCGCTTACCGACTTCCTCCGTGCTGAACGCATTCCTTACCGTTGGACCTTTCCCTTTGGGATTGCCTTCAACTTCTCAGGGAAATGTCACGAGGGTATCAAGAGCCACGTCTGACTCCGTTATACCCGGGGTCAGGAAGTCGCAGCGGGTGGCTGCGCGCTCTATATCTAAAGATCACGTTGTTTTTTAGTGATTGTTTTCTGTGTTTGCCTTGCTATCCTTTTTGTCTCTCTCAGGGATCCGTAGCTTCTCCTCCTCAGCTGTTTCTTGTCTGCCACTCCCTACCTCCTTATATTCTCCCCTCACACTTCTCTAGTTGCCAGTTATAGAGCTTCCTGCCTGGACATCTATACTGACCCACTGGAGTGGTGAATCCTGCTTGTCGTTCCTGAGTGCTACCCTCCGGATCCCTGTTGGGCTTATTGTTGTCTCCTGTTGTCGCCCACCTGGGAATATATGTTGAGTCTGTGTTGTCTGTCCTCCCCTTGGTGTTTTCCCTTAGAGTTAGTGGTGCGGACTGGTGTTCCCATCGCCCTGTTCACTACCTAGGGCTCAGCTCAGGGAAAGCCAGGGCTTTAGGCACGTGATCGGCGTACGGGTGAGGAACCCGTCTAGGGACGTCAGGGCAGCCAGGTGCCAGCCGCCAGGTGAGTCAGGGGTCACCATCTTCCCTCTCACTTGGTCAGGGCCTTCCTCGTTCCCTCCCTCTGTGTCACGTATGTGATAGCCACGCCGACCGTGATAGGAAAGCCTTCAGGATCTCCTCTCACGAGGATTTACAAGATTTCTGCTCCTCAACGGACACCCCTTCGCTTGATATTGCCAGCTGGGACTCCGTTTCAGATATCACAGTGCTCCCTGACCTCCCAAAGATGACACCGTGGGAGAAAGTCGGCACCCCGAAGCAACAGAGATTGAAGAAAAGAAGCAGTCTCCTGACCCCCAAGAAAATAGCATGGTCTTTTCGTTGATATAACCTATTAACCATTTACTTACCGCTCTTGGCTGTTTTCATACTCTCCCTTTCTCTTTCCCTCCACGTCCCTTTCCTGTCCCTTAACCCCTCCCCCCCCTTTTTTCCTTTTTCCTTTTTCCTTTCTCCCCTTTCTCTAAAACTTAATGGTCTCTAGACTTGTCCTAGATGGTATCCATGTGCAGGTCATCTTTTAAGAGGGTCTTCACCTCCTTTCCCCCCTGATACTCCACTGTTCAGGCATTCTTTTACCTGAATAATTAACAAATTGCACTTGAGTTGGTTGCTATTCTGCAACCCGGCTTTATTTGTTATTTTGTGTTATGTTTTTGTTATTATATGACACGGTACACCCTGAGAGTACGGACCCTTCCGTTGGAGAGCCGCAAACTTACTCCTATGGGATTCCTGACCTCCCTGGAAGCTGCCATTATCCCTCACCCCCTCCCCAAATATGACCCATCATGACTGATTTTACTTTATCTTCCTTTAACGTGAAGGATTTAAGATCTCCTTCTAAAAGAACCCAGATTCTTTCCCTATTATGGAGGGAAAAATGTTCAGTCATTTTCCTTCAAGAAACGCATTACAAACAAGGGAAATTTCCGGACCTTTCCCACTCCAGATTTCCCGTTTGGTTCCATAGTGGTTCGGATGGGGCGGCTTCCAGGGGAGTCAGCATTGGCTTCAGAAAGAACTTCCCTTTTCAATATTCTTCACATACTGCTGACACTGAGGGAAGATTTCTTATTTTAAAAGGACTCATAGGTCACAAAATGTTTACATCAAACCCGAAAATTGGAGACATCACCATATCCGACCATGCCCCAGTGTTCTGCTCCTTCCACACTCAGGCTGGCTCTGGTAAGTCCTCCAGCTGGAGATTAAACGAATCCATTTTGAGCGATGATAGACATGCAGCACACTTCACCTCCCTTCTGGAACATTATTTTAGAGAGAACGACTCCCCTGATATATCTCCACAAACCTTATGGGATGCCCACAAAGCTTACATACGTGGTCATTTTATAAGTAAATGTTCCCATTTGAAGAAAGTAGCAGACCAGCATTTCTCCTCTCTATTAGACCGCATACATACAATGGAAAACCTCCACAAACATTCCCTAGACCCCCAACACCTTTCTGATCTTATCACCCTCAGATCAGAGCTCAAGAACCTTTTAAATAATAAGTCGGCCAAAATTTATCTTTCTTCCCAACACAAATTTTATGCCCATGGCAATAAGGCCTCCAGATTCATGATGAATCGTTTAAAAAAATGAAAAAACGCTAGATATGTAACTTCGATCAAATCGATTCAGGGACACCAACTTTTTTCCCCCGAGTCCATTGCAGAACAATTTAGACTTTTCTATAAAGAACTTTATAATTTACCCCCTCCCTCAGGTTCATCTTCTCATACTAAATCATTTTTGGACTCCCTTAACTTACCTTCCCTAACTATAGCCCAAAAATTAGACATCTCAAAACCTTTCGACATCACTGAATTTTCCATCGCCTTAAAATCCTCCCCTAAAAAAAAATGTCCTGGCCCCGACGGTCTCCCAACAACTTATTATTCGGCTTTCTCCAAAACTTTAGCCCCTTATCTTATCCGTGTTTACAATCAAACGCTTTTAAATTTCCCTCTCTCTTCAGACATGACAAGAGCTGTAATCACGATCATTCCTAAAGAGGGTAAAGATCCCTCCATCTGCGCTAACTATAGACCCATATCTCTCCTGAACACAGACTTGAAACTCTTAGCTAAAATGCTCGCAACTAGAATTCAGTCTATTCTTCCTGATTTAATCCACCCCGACCAAGTAGGATTTATTAAAGCGGAGAGGGAAAGGATAACACTACCAAAGTACTAAATGCCCTTTATTTTGCTTCTAGCAAAAAACGACCATTGGTTCTCCTAGGTACAGATGCGGAAAAGGCGTTTGATAGGATTGATTGGTCCTTTATCAAACATACCCTAAAGAAATTCAATTTTCCAGAATCCTATATTCAAGCCATTTTTACAATGTACGATAATGCCTCCGCGTCTGTCCTAGTAAATAACCAATTATCTAACTACTTCCTAATTAAGAATGGAACTCGTCAGGGTTGTCCTCTTTCCCCCCTTATTTTCGTTTTAGTCATGGAAACCCTCTTACAGGCTCTCAGACAAGAAAACTCTATTCAGGGTCTGAAGGTGGGTTTGCATGAATGTAAATTAGCTGCATTTGCAGACGATTTATTGATCTTAACTACCAACCCCCTCATTTCTATGCCCAAAATTCTAAAAATTTTAGACACCTTTAGCTCACTTTCTAACTTTAAAATTAATCCCCACAAATCGCAGATCCTACATATAGGCCTACTCCCTGCAACCATCAAACAACTACAGGCAAACTCACCTTTTAATTGGTCCACCCAGCTTATCTCCTATTTAGGAATTAAAATCAATGCCCATCTACCGGATCTTTTCCATCTGAATTATACTCCCTTGTTGCACTCTATCACCGCTCAATTGGAATCTCTTGAAGGCCACTTCCTGTCCTGGTTTGGGAGAAAAAATATGGTGATGTCTCTAATTCTCCCTAGACTTACGTACCTTTTCCAAGTCCTCCCCATCGGGATACCCCGTGCTTTCCTTAGGAAACCTTATACTCTCATAAACCGCTTTTTATGGGAAAAGAAAAAGCCTAGAATCTCTATTGCTACTCTCACTAAGTCCAAACGTCTGGGAGGAATTGGTCTACCTAACCCGGAACTTTACCTAAAAGCGATACATTTATGCAGGGTGATTGATTGGATTCGTTCCCCTCCTAACAAACTCTGGGTCCATATGGAAAATGCTAACCTCGATTCCTCTCTTAGATCCCTTCTGCTATCAGGGAAACCCCTTACTCTACTTCCTCAAATGTCCAACCCTTTAATTCGCTCTTCCATTAAAGTGTGGAACTGGTTCTCGTCCAAATACAGCGATTTGCTCCCCTTAACTTCCCTCCTTCGAATGAAAGATCTTTTCTCCTTAGCTCCACCTGAGATAAGATCCTCCACTTCCCCCCAGCTTAGAGACTCAAACCTCCCCATATCAGATCTGTTAGATGAAGAGGGATGTACCCCTTTAGAATTAAACTTAACTTCCATTCTCGATACCACTCCTAATTTCCTCACTCTCCAATATCTTAAAAAAGAACTACTCTCCCTTTCCCGCTCTCTGCCGATGGATCATTCCTCCACTTGGTTTGAAAATTTGCTTTCTACTGGCAAATACCCTCCTAAACTGATCTCATTTCTTTATAAAAAGCTCATAGACCCCCCCACTAAGGTCAAACCCTCTTTTATAGGCTACTGGGAGAAGGATCTAAATAAACAATTGCTCCCCATAAAGTTTCTAGATGCATCCGAGTTCAGGAGAACGGGTACAAAATCTTGACGAGATGGTACAAAACCCCTGACAAAATTTCTATCCTTTACCCAGACGCTTCAGATCTGTGTTGCGGATCAGAAAAAGGCACCTTCATCCACGTATGGTGGGAATGCTCCCCTATTTCATTATGGTGGAACCAAATCTTCCAAACCTGCAATTCCATCTGCAACTCGAACGCACCCTGTTCTCCTGAACTTGCTCTATTATCTTTAGACTTAGCTAGATATGATAAATGCCATGGCCTACTAAAATTCCTACTAGCGGCTGCCCGTCTCTTGGTTCCAACCAAATGGCGTTCATCTGAAGTCCCTTCCCTTGACCATTGGAAATCTAGGGTCGACCAAATCTATCGTCTAGAGGAGCTGTCCAATTGGGAACTGGGTACGAGAAAGAAATTTCTTGCAACATAGTCGGCTTGGAGGAAATATAGAGGCTTTTCATAGTTAAATCAGTCCTATTACTTCCTTATGTCTTTTGGCCATTTCCTCTGTATGTTCGACTTTTTGGGTTCTAAGTTAAAGCTCTAGGATTGTGAACCCATGGTTTTACTGTATACGGGTGTACATTCTAGTTTGTATGACTTACCAATTGTAATTCTCTCTTATTTTGGCCTCCTTGTACAATTTACTGCTTGTACTTCTTGATGCTCATACTCTACTCTATTCTTCTGCTGCGTCAGATGAACCTAAACACTCTCAGAAATGTACTGTATTTGTTATTCCTTTGTTTATTCTAATGAAAAACCAATAAAAATTGTTTAAAAAAAAAATAAAAAAGAGTCAAGTTAATGCGTTGTTGTCTCAGTGTCAGCAACATACAGGGAGTGCAGAATTATTAGGCAAGTTGTATTTTTGAGGATTAATTTTATTATTGAACAACAACCATGTTCTCAATGAACCCAAAAAACTCATTAATATCAAAGCTGAATATTTTTGGAAGTAGTTTTTAGTTTGTTTTTAGTTTTAGCTATTTTAGGGGGATATCTGTGTGTGCAGGTGACTATTACTGTGCATAATTATTAGGCAACTTAACAAAAAACAAATATATACCCATTTCAATTATTTATTTTTACCAGTGAAACCAATATAACATCTCAACATTCACAAATATACATTTCTGACATTCAAAAACAAAACAAAAACAAATCAGTGACCAATATAGCCACCTTTCTTTGCAAGGACACTCAAAAGCCTGCCATCCATGGATTCTGTCAGTGTTTTGATCTGTTCACCATCAACATTGCGTGCAGCAGCAACCACAGCCTCCCAGACACTGTTCAGAGAGGTGTACTGTTTTCCCTCCTTGTAAATCTCACATTTGATGATGGACCACAGGTTCTCAATGGGGTTTAGATCAGGTGAACAAGGAGGCCATGTCATTAGATTTTCTTCTTTTATACCCTTTCTTGCCAGCCACGCTGTGGAGTACTTGGACGCGTGTGATGGAGCATTGTCCTGCATGAAAATCATGTTTTTCTTGAAGGACGCAGACTTCTTCCTGTACCACTGCTTGAAGAAGGTGTCTTCCAGAAACTGGCAGTAGGACTGGGAGTTGAGCTTGACTCCATCCTCAACCCGAAAAGGCCCCACAAGCTCATCTTTGATGATATCAACCCAAACCAGTACTCCACCTCCACCTTGCTGGCGTCTGAGTCGGACTGGAGCTCTCTGCCCTTTACCAATCCAGCCACGGGCCCATCCATCTGGCCCATCAAGACTCACTCTCATTTCATCAGTCCATAAAACCTTAGAAAAATCAGTCTTGAGATATTTCTTGGCCCAGTCTTGACGTTTCAGCTTGTGTGTCTTGTTCAGTGGTGGTCGTCTTTCAGCCTTTCTTACCTTGGCCATGTCTCTGAGTATTGCACACCTTGTGCTTTTGGGCACTCCAGTGATGTTGCAGCTCTGAAATATGGCCAAACTGGTGGCAAGTGGCATCTTGGCAGCTGCACGCTTGACTTTTCTCAGTTCATGGGCAGTTATTTTGCGCCTTGGTTTTTCCACACGCTTCTTGCGACCCTGTTGACTATTTTGAATGAAATGCTTGATTGTTCGATGATCACGCTTCAGAAGCTTTGCAATTTTAAGAGTGCTGCATCCCTCTGCAAGATATCTCACTATTTTTGACTTTTCTGAGCCTGTCAAGTTCTTCTTTTGACCCATTTTGCCAAAGGAAAGGAAGTTGCCTAATAATTATGCACACCTGATATAGGGTGTTGATGTCATTAGACCACACCCCTTCTCATTACAGAGATGCACATCACCTAATATGCTTAATTGGTAGTAGGCTTTCGAGCCTTTACAGCTTGGAGTAAGACAACATGCATAAAGAGGATGATGTGGTCAAAATACTCATTTGCCTAATAATTCTGCACGCAGTGTAATGACAAGCTGCAGAGTAGACCGCTTACAAATAAAGGTAACAAACAGAAATTGGCTAACGAAATTGCGGTATTGCTCAGAATCACAGAAATTTCTGAGCAAATGGGGGATCAATGGAGAGCAGAAAGGAGTCATCTTGGAGAGCAGATAGAGAAAATTGGAGATAATCTTAGTAGCATTTCAACTGCCTCCAGTGTTGAAATGGATGACTTGAGGGCTACTGTGTGCAATTTATCCGAAAGAAATTGTGAGCTGCAAGAACAATTGGAACAATGCAATGCAAACTTTGATATGAAGAGTAGGCTTGTTGGTTCATTGCAACTAAAATTATCTCATATGGAGGAATTGGTAATGTCTTTGGAGAGGAAATTGGAAGATACAAACTCCCAGCTACTTAGAAAGGAGCAATGGATATTATCCCTCAATGAATGGAAGAAAAAGTGTCCATCAGCCAATATCTGTACGGTCACTGATGTGAATATATCCAATGAGGTGGCATTAGCAAATGCTCCTGGATATTTAGGGGAGGGTACTAGTGTACTCACAATTAATGAAAAACTTACATTGTGCCAGATTCTGGGTGAGTCTAATACACTGGAGTCACCCGTGTGCCTGTCTAATAAATTTGAGGCTATGGTACAGAAATACACTTTGAGTGATAAAGATGCATGCTCTCTTCTAAGGACTTGGGTACCAGCACCTCTAGCAGCCCAGGTATCTGCATATGAGAATGATAACTTAGATGCAGAGGGAAGGATGAAAGAACTGCAGCGTGTGTTACAGAGTCGTGATGATAGAGGGATGAATGCGTTACAAAGAATGAGATTTAGAAGAGGAGATGACCCTATATTGTTCTGTAACCAATATCTTTCACTGTACAAAAGTGTGTATAACTGTCCTGATATGTCTGCTGATGATTCGGGCTTCATATACTCAATGGCCAATATATGTTATGTGAACTATCCTAATAGGATTGCCCTGAGAAATGCCAATTCATACCAGAGCTTTATCAATATACTTAGAGACTGGTGTGAAGAATCCAGCGATGGTTATAGGTCAGATGCAGATATATCAGTAGTGAGTAGTGATGAGCGGCAGGGGTCATATTCGAATTCGCGATATTTTGTGAATATTTTGTAGAATATTCGTCGAAAATTCTCAAATTCTCAAATTCACGATTTTTTTTTTTACTCAAAAAATCGGAAAGGTAATGATTCTGCAATATGCAAATTTTCGGAATTCGATTTTTCGGATTCGATTTTTTTATTGCAAATTTTTCAACTTACAACTATTAGACAAAGGAGATTATAGCACTATATTAGCTAGATTGCTCTATTCGATTTTTTTTGAATATTCTCTATATTGCTATAACTTTGTTTTTTCGAATATTCATAATATTCTAAAACAAGAATATATAGCAATATAGCGAATATTCCAAAAAAACGAATATAGAGCAAAATTCGCAAACACTACTACTCCTAAAGTCAAGTATATTGCAGCCTTCTTATTGGCCCACAAGCTAGAAGCAGTGAGGGATCATGTGTACTGATAAAAAAAATATAAAAAAAATCGGGAAAAAAAAATCGAAAAAAAATCGAAAACAATTTGAATATTCGAAATTTCGAATATATATAGCTATATTCGAATTTTTTGCGAATTTTCCAAGTACCTATATTCGCGATAAAAATTCGAAATTCGAATATTCGTGATCAACACTAGTAGTGAGCAGATTCATCAGGTGTTACAAATGTCACAGACCAGGGCACATTCAGAGATTTTGTAGAACCCCCGATATTTTCAGCCTGATACCGGATGATAAAAGTATATCCACCCAGGACAAGGAAAGCATACCACAGGAGCCTGATGTAATGGATAACAGCCTTGGGGAGTCAGGAAATGCTGAGGGGAAAAAGGAGGAGATTACAGATAACAATGGCCCCCCCCCGAATAGCCAACAGCCATGGGGGGCGAGCATACCAATGTTTGCACCCTGGGCTAATCTTCCATTTTGGCTGGTATGCAGTTGGTCCCAAATAGCATTACCATTTTTCATAAAAAATATGGCAAACTTTGTGAGCAATGCCTGCTTAGTTTAGGAAGAATAATGGACTTATAGTCTAGCCGTACAGATAACAGGACAAGGCTTAGAGAATAAGGAGAAATGCTAGCACAGGCTCCCAGTATCCGTAGTTTCAGGTGTTGCACATCTCGTATCATCTGAAGGCAATCGTCTATGCTGTGAAGATACGAGATGTGCAGCACCTGAAACTACGGATACTGGAAGCCTGTGCTAGCATTTCTCCTGCGGTGTTGCTATCAGTGTGTGAAGAGTGGGAGAAGAGGGTTGCATTGACAATCCAACACAATGGGCAGCACATTGAACACATTTTGTAAGTGGTCAGAAACTTGTAAATAACTCATGAAAGAATAAAGTTACGTTAGAACCAAGCACACCATTGTTTTTCTTGTGAAATTCCCAATAAGTTTGATGTGTCACATGACCCTCTTCCTATTGAAAAAACAAAAGTTGGATTCAAAATGGCCGACTTCAAAATGGCCGCCATGGTAACCACCCATCTTGAAAAGTTTCCCCCCTCACATATACTAATGTGCCACAAACAGGAAGTTAATATCACCAACCATTCCCATTTTATTAAGGTGTATCCATATAAATGGCCCACCCTGTATTTTTTGTCCCCCCCCCATGACCTTTTGTGTTTTAGGTGTAAATAGCATTTGCTCTTTCAATGGACCTCACAGGAAGATGTCTTTTTTCACACACTAGAACAAAAGTTGAGTTGGGAGATGGTGTTAGTACGTGTCTGTCTGTGAGTGATGTGTTAAGGGCCAGCAGAATAATTTTTTTCATGTGATTTTTTTTTTCTTTTCTACCTTTGCATTTGTTTTCTTTGTTAATATTTTAAAATTAACAAGTTGTTGTATTTTGTTATTTTTTTTATATATACAGACCTACTTCTTGGGTAGGCACTAAACTTCAAAGTTGTTCACCAGATTGGTCATGTTCTAGTTAGTATAGTACCAAATGGGGGAATGTGTTTGAAAGAATTATAGTTACACTAAGAAGCCATGTTTTTCTGTTTGTTTTTATTTTGTTTTTGTGTGGTTTACAAATACCCCCCACCTAGGATGGAGTTAGATTACCGCCCCTAGGCATATTAGTGAGGTATTGACTGCTAAGTATAATGATACTGCTCTTGATTTTTATTTCCAGGATCCATAATGAGGCGAAATGACATATCCAAATTTGGGACCCTGGAGAAGTAGCAGTAGCCCAATATTGTGGTGGCAATTGGACTACATTCGTAGCGTTCATCTTGCACATAGTTATTGATAGATCTTAGACACTGCTTAACAAAAAAAGAGTAACTGGGATTTTTTGCGAGGTGTGGCAGATTATTTGAAACAAGATGACAGTGCCCCATTTCAATGCGCACAGACATCAGCTAGAAGTCTGCCATGGACAATAGAAGAACACATGTGGTTGTTTTGCATAAATTCACCATATTGCTGAGATCTTTTTGTTTTCTTGTTTCCTCTTACTTGCACCATTAAATCAGTGAGTGGAAAATGAAGGAAGCAGAAGTTCCTATCAATATATAAGCCATACGGAAGTTGTAAAAACTAATTGTCCGTAGTCTGATATAGCAATGTCTATTCAATCTTTTTGAATAGCCAGATAATAGGTCTCTTGATAATAGGTCTCTTGGAAATTGTTAATGTGTATGACAGACATTTGTAGCATGTGGTTGGTGATTAATTTACTCAAATGGTGTACTCGATTATCATGAACGAGGCCTGAATTTTCACATGTCTAGTTTAAAATCCTGCAGAGTACGGCATTATGGGTAAAAGTCCAAGGTTTCACTTTATGCGTGATGACCAACATAGAGCACAACGTACATTAGAATCACCTGTATTAGACATATATACATCTATCATGTATCTTTTGATTTTTAATTGTTATTGTATGAGATCTTGTGAGAAGTAGAATTCAGCTGGACTGGACCTTTGCAATGCACAGACCGTCACATAGTGCTAAAGTGGGCTTGCCCATATCCCAGTTATATAAGGCAGCTGACAAGCAAGACTAGTTGGTAGTCAAATGACAATCTGGTTAGGGGATCGAGTCAATTAGCATGGTGTAATGTTATATACTGTATGTGATATCAATGTAGGATGTGTAGATTTTCCTGTGATTATCATGAGGGATATTGGTGACTTGTTATTTATTTTTTAATATCCATAATGAATAGCGTGTGACTGTTGAATGAATGGGTTCCTGCTCTGTCTATGACTGCCCATGTTGACGAAGAAACTGTCTCAGAAGAAAGGCCGCAATGCCGGAAAGTTTGCAGGACTGGAGCAATGCAGATATCAAGTTTCTGTGGTTTATTTTTTGATTGTGTGTGCCAATAGGCACAAGACCAGGGAATGTTGGAACCGATAAAATTGACATCTATGATACAGCTTTGATGCAAAGATGTTCCTTGATATCTTGAACTGAATGAGCCCGGGTCTGCTAGATATGCAAATTAGGACCATCAAAGGGTTCTTGGGGCAGGACACTGATGAAAGGAAGTTCTGCCAGGACTGTCATATCCTGGGGAATGCCCGACCCCCTGCTGGTATTTACTGCCCACACCTGTGTCAGCAAGGACATACATGCTGGGATGGGGGCAGGGGTATATGATATAACTTTCTTCCTGTGTAATTACCTGCATTTAACCTAGCTCACAAGTAGGAGCAATGGTGACCTTGGTGACCTCTGGGACAAGACAAGTCTTCCTGGACTCTACAATCAAGAATGTGATTTGCTGAGACCTGCTGGAGAGGAGTGTTCTGAGTACAGAGAAAAGCCCATGGCATGTGTGACTGAGAGAGAGAGAATGGTGTAGCTAGCTCAAGGACCCTGACCCCCTCCAATCCCCTCTCCCATTCCCTTAATTATATTTAGAATGTAGGTATATCCCTATTTGTAAATAAATCCAACACTGACTTAAGATACAGTTGTTCTTCAGTAATTTAAGGCACCCGTAAAGCAGAGCACATTCTACACCCCCCTAGTGACCAGGCCCTTTTTTACAAATCGTCACTCCACAATTTTAACGGTTTATTGCTCGGTCATGCAACTTACCACCCAAATTAATTTTACCTCCTTTTCTTCTCACTAATAGAGCTTTCATTTGGTGGTATTTCATTGCTGCTAACATTTTAACTTTTTTTGTTATTAATCGAAATTTACAGATTTTTATTTTTTTTGCAAAAAAATTTCATTTTTCACTTTCGGTTGTAATTTTTTTTTTTTTTAAAACGACAGCCATATATAAATTTTTCTCTAAATTTATTGTTCTACATGTCTTTGATAAAAAAAAAAATGTTTGGGTAAAAAAAAAAATGGTTTGGGTAAAAGTTATAGCGTTTACAAACTATGGTACAAAAATGTGAATTTCCGCTTTTTGAAGCAGCTCTGACTTTCTGAGCACCTGTCATGTTTCCTGAGGTTCTACAATGCCCGGACAGTAGAAAAACCAGAAAAGTACAAAAAATAAAAACTTCCATGAACTCACTATGCCCATCACGAAATACCTTGGGGTGTCTTCTTTCCAAAATGGGGTCACTTGTGGGGTAGTTATACTGCCCTGGCATTCTAGGGGCCCAAATGTGTGGTAAGGAGTTTGAAATCAAAATGTGTAAAAAATGCCCTGTGAAATCCTAAAGGTGCTCTTTGGAATGTGGGCCCCTTTGCCCACTTAGGCTGCAAAAAAGTGTCACACATCTGGTATCGCCGTACTCAGAAGTTGGGCAATGTGTTTTGGGGTGTCATTTTACATATACCCATGCTGGGTGAGATAAATATCTCGGTCAAATGCCAACTTTGTATAAAAAAATGGGAAAAGTTGTCTTTTGCCGAGATATTTATCTCACTCAGTATGAGTATATGTAAAATGACTCCCCAAAACACGTTGCCCAACTTCTCCTGAGTACGGCGATACCAGATGTGTGACACTTTTTTGCAGCCTAGGTGGGCAAAGGGGCCCACATTCCAAAGAGCACCTTTAGGATTTCACAGGTCATTTTTTACACATTTTGATTTCAAACTACTTCGCACACATTAGGGCCCCTAAATTGCCAGGGCAGTATAACTACCCCACAAGTGACCCCATTTTGGAAAGAAGACACCCTAAGGTATTTTGTGATGGGCATAGTGAGTTCATGGAAGTTTTTATTTTTTGTCACAAGTTAGTGGAATATGAGACTTTGTAAGAAAAAAAGAAAAAGAAAAAAAAATTATCATTTTCCGCTAACTTGTGACAAAAAATAAAAAATTCTAGGAACTCGCCATGCCCCTCACGGAATACCTTAGGGTGTCTTCTTTCCAAAATAGGGTCACTTGTGGGGTAGTTATACTGCCCTGGCAATTTAGGGGCCCTAATGTGTGCGAAGTAGTTTGAAATCAAAATGTGTAAAAAATGACCTGTGAAATCCTAAAGGTGCTCTTTGGAATGTGGGCCTCTTTGCCCACCTAGGCTGAAAAAAACTGTCACACATCTGGTATCACCGTACTCAGGAGAAGTAGGACAATGTGTTTTGGGGTGTCATTTTACATATACCCATGCTGGGTGGGAGAAATATCTCGGCAAAAGACAACTTTTCCCATTTTTTTTATACAAAGTTGGCATTTGACCAAGATATTTAACTCACCCAGCATGGGTATATGTAAAATGACACCCCAAAACACATTGCCCAACTTCTCCTGAGTACGGCGATACCAGATGTGTGACACTTTTTTGCAGCCTAGATGCGCAAAGGGGCCCAAATTCCTTTTAGGAGGGCATTTTTAGACATTTGGATCCCAGACTTCTTCTCACGCTTTAGGGCCCCTAAAATGCCAGGGCAGTATAAATACCCCACATGTGACCCCATTTTGGAAAGAAGACACCCCAAAGTATTTAATGAGGGGCGTGGCAAGTTCATTGAATTTTTTTTTTTTTACACAAGTTAGTGGAATATGAGACTTGGTTGTTTTTTTTTTTCCTACAATTTCCGCTAACTTGGGCCAAAAAAAATGTCTGAATGGAGCCTTACAGGGGGGTGATCAATGACAGGGGTTTGATCAGGGAGTCTATATGGGGTGATCACCTCCCTGTCATTGATCACCCCCCTGTCATTGATCACCCCCCTGAAAGGCTCAATTCAGACGTCCATATGTTTTTTACAGATCCACGGATACATGGATCGGATCAGCAAAACACATACGGACGTCTGAATGGAGCCTGACAGGGGGGTGATCAATGACAGGGGGGTGATCAATGACAGGGGGGTGATCAATGACAGGGGGGTGATAAGGGAGTCTATATGGGGTGATTACCCCCCTGTAAGGCTCCATTCAGACGTCCGTATGTGTTTTGCGGATCCGATCCATGTATCCGTGGATCCGTAAAAAACATATGGCCGTCTGAATGGAGCCCTACAGGGGGGTGATCAATGACAGGGGGGTGATCAATGACAGGGGGGTGATCAATGACAGGGGGGTGATCAGGGAGTCTATATGGGGTGATCACCCCCCTGTAAGGCTCCATTCAGACGTCCGTATGTGTTTTGCGGATCCGATCCATGTATCCGTGGATCCGTAAAAAACATACGGACGTCTGAATGGAGCCTGACAGGGGGGTGATCAGGGAGTCTATATGAGGTGATCAGGGGTTAATAAGGGGTTAATAAGTGACGGGGGGTGTAGTGTAGTGGTGTTTGGTGCTACTTATTACTGAGCTGCCTGTGTCCTCTGGTGGTCGATCCAAGCAAAAGGGACCACCAGAGGACCAGGTAGCAGGTATATTAGACGCTGTTACCAATACAGCGTCTAATATACATGTTAGGGGTTAAAAAAATCGCATCTACAGCCTGCCAGTGAACGATCGCCGCTGGCAGGCTGTAGATCTACTCGCTCACCTTCCGATCCTGTGAACGTGCGCGCCTGTGTACGCGCGTTCACAGGAAATCTCGGCTCACGCGAGATGACGCCTATTGGCGTTAGTGTGACCTGGCAGCGCCGCAGCAATCACGCCTTTCGGCGTTAGCGAGACGGCAGGAGGTTATAATTCCTAGGTCCTTTTCCATGTCAGTGTTACCGAGTGTTTTGCCATTTAGTATGTACGGGTGACTTGCATTATTCCTTCCCATGTGCATAACCTTACATTTGTCAGTGTTAAACCTCATCTGCCACTTATCTGCCCAAGCCTCCAATCTATCCAGATCCATCTGTAGTAGTATACTGTCCTCTATAGTATATACACAGTATACTGTCCTCTGTAGTATATATACTGTATACTGTCCTCTGTAGTATATATACAGTATACTGTCCTCTGTAGTATATATACAGTATACTGTCCTCTGTAGTATATATATAGTATACTGTCCTCTGTAGTATATATACTGTATACTGTCCTCTGTAGTATATATACAGTATACTGTCCTCTGTAGTATATATACAGTATACTGTCCTCTGTATTATATATACAGTATACTGTCCTCTGTAGTATATATACAGTATACTGTCCTCTGTAGTATATATACAGTATACTGTCCTCTGTAGTATATATACAGTATACTGTCCTCTGTATTATATATACAGTATACTGTCCTCTGTAGTATATATACAGTATACTGTCCTCTGTAGTATATATACAGTATACTGTCCTCTGTAGTATATATACAGTATACTGTCCTCTGTAGTATATATACAGTATATTGTCCTCTGTAGTGTTAATTACTTTACACAGTTTAGTGTCATCTGCAAAAATTGATACTTTACTATGCAAGCCTTCTACAAGATCATTAATAAATATAGTGAAGAGGATAGGGCCCAATACTGACCCCTGAGGTACTCCACTAGTGACTGTGACTCCTCCAGTACCGACCCCTGAGGTACCCCACTAGTGACAGTGACCCCTCCAGTACTGACCCCTGAGGTACTCCACTAGTGACAGTGACCCCTCCGGTACTGACCCCTGAGGTACTCCGCTAGTGACAGTGACCCCTCCAGTACTGACCCCTGAGGTACCCCACTAGTGACAGTGACCCCTCCAGTACGGACCCCTGAGGTACCCCACTAGTGACAGTGACCCAATCTGAGTGTGTACCGTTAATACCCACCCTCTGTTTTCTATCACTCAGCCAGTTACTTACCCACATACAGACGTTTTCTCCCAGTCCGAGCATTCTCATTTTATATACTAACCTTTTAAGTGTCTCAGATTTTATCAATAGAGTGAGGACTTAGTCCAGACGTTATGCTTGCATCTATTATTATAGTGCATTATTTTCTGTGATTGTATAAATGTAGCCATGTACATCCGCAACATTCATTATCATATCAGCAGGATGTTTTACTCCGTACAGTATAAGAACAACGTTTTATGCAAATCAACTTCGGCCTGGGAAAACCGTGGTGCTAATCTAGTGGTCCAGCCCGCTGCATCACCCAGTTGCCCGCACCCCTTTTCCTGCAGTAAAGGCTCCACCACCTCAGCCAAAGGGAGCTGTCTGTACTTCCCATCCACTACTCAGTGGCGCACCTACAGGGGGGGTCCAGCGGGTCTGGACCCCCCCTAGAACAACCAGACAAAATATATATTTTTTAATCCTTCAGGGCCGCACCGCCGATCACCACAGGCGGCGTGGCCCTGGATGTAATTGCGGCGGCCGCGGCGGTGGTGGTGGGGGGCGATGGGGCAGTAGGAGTACTAGGAGATGAGCGCTTCCATTGTGGAAGCGCTCATCTCCATATCTAATCCATCTGTATCGCCGTCCTTAGGACAGCGATACAGATGCCTGTGCTGTGCTGCGGCAGGGGAGGGAGAGGCGTGTCCCTCCCCTGTTCTTCTGATAGGCCGCAGGCACTAATGCCTGGCAGCCTATCAGAGGCCGGCTCAGGCGGCGCGATGACGTCATCATCACGCGCCTGAGCCGGGCAGCACAAAGCAGGGACACAGACCGGAAGAGCCTGCATCGCATCGCTGCTGATAGAGGTAAGTATCAGTGTATTTTATTTTTTTTATTTTATTTTTTGTTTTGTTTTTTTGGAGGGGGGGAGCTGGCACTATGGGGGCACTAAAGGGGAGAACGGCACTATGGGGCATCTGGTGGTACTTTTTTTTTAGGTGGCACTTCTTACTGGCACATTATGGGGGGGGGGGGGCACCATGGGGGAGAGGAGCACTATGGGGGCTCTAAAGGGGCTTTTTTTTTTTTTTTTTTTTTTTTACACATTATGGGGGGCACTATAGGGGAGAACGGCACTGGTGGCACTATAGGGGCATTATTTGGTGGGCACCATGGGAGAGAGGAGCACTATGGGGGCTCTAAAGGGGCTTTTTTTTTTACACATTATGGGGGGCACTATAGGGGAGAACGGCACTATGGGACATCTGGTGGCACTATAGGGGCATTATTTGGGGGCACTATGGGGAAGTGGGGGTTCTAAAGGGGACTTTTTTTCTTATTGGCACATGGGGGCATTATGGCATCTGGTGGCACTAAGGGGGCATGTTTTACTGGCACATTATGGGAGGCACTATAGGGGAGGGTGGCACTATGGAGGAGTGGAGCACTATTGGGGCATATGGTGGCACTTTGAAGGGGCATTTTTTACTGGCACCTTATGGGGCGGCACCATGGGGGAGAGGAGCACTATGGGGGCATCTGGGGGGTCTAAAGGGGCTTTTTTTTATTGACATATTATGGGGGCACTATAAGGGAGAATGGCACTATGGGGCATCTGGTGGCACTATAGGGGCATTATTTGGGGGCACTAAGGGGAAGTGGGGGCTCTAAAGGGGCCTTTATTCTTATTGGCACATTATGGGGGCATTATGGCATCTGGTGGCACTAAGGGGGCATTTTTTTACTGGCACATTATGGTAGGCACTATAGGGGAGAGCGGCACTATGGGGGAGTGGAGCACTATTGGGGCATATGGTGGCACTTAGAAGGGGCATTTTTTACTGGCATATTATGGGGGACACTATGGGGAAGGGGGAGAGGAGCACTATGAGGGCATTTACTGGGGCACTATATAGGGGTATTTTATACTGGCATACATTATGGGGACATTAGCTCAACAGCGGGCACTAAGCGGGGGTATTTCATGTACTGTCATTGTAGGGAGAATTATTAGTACTAGGAGGTATTATGCGGAGCTTTGCTAATACTGGGGGCTATGAGGAACATGATTACTAGTATGGGCACTATAGGGGCATTATTACTACTAAGTGTGCTCTGGCAGAGAATTATTTCTATTTTGGGGAGCCCTGTTACTTTGGGGGGCACCCTGCCACAGTATCAGCTTAGCACAATAATTTTTGGGGGACATTATCTTTATACTATTCGTGTCTGGGCGCAGTTATTTTTTTAGAGCACTGTGTGCCAATAATTGTTGAAGGGGGCACTATCTGTGTGGTAGTAGTATTTCCGGGGGACTGTTTCTGCAGTATAGTATTGGGGGCACAGCGGGCACAGTATTGGGGGGTGGCAGGAAAGGGTGTTCAGAAGATGTGAAGATGATGGAAATGTGGGAAACTAATGTCTGTTTGTTAATCTCTGCAGAGATGGGAGATGGCAGAAAAATCATCATGGCGGTCTGGTCTGAATGGAGAAGATGAGGAAAGAGAACGTCTACAACAAAGGTGACATCACTGGATGTAAGAGGTATGTGGCGCTATGTAGGAGAGGAGATGCTCCGGCTCCCCCCCCTGCCATTTGCAGAAGGAGGATTCAGAGCTGGGTGAGGACGGTCAAGGGGGGCAGCAGGCCACGGGCAGGTGGCAGATGGTGGGGGGAACCACAGGCCTTGAGCAGGATCAGGGGAGGGAGGAGAGCGGACGAGCTTCCTGGCTGTAGCTTGTTGTATAAGCAGGCAGTGCAGCCAGGACGGGCCTCCCCCTCTCTCCGTACGATGTGTAGAGACAGGCCGCAACTATAGAATGTCAGCTGTACAGTGTTTGTTGGGAGTGGCCTATTATATGTAGGAGGGACTTTTAATAATGGGCTTCACGCGCCGCATTGTTATTTTCCTGCAGGGCTTTTAGAATCGCCAAGTAAAAGAATCAGAACAACACACTACACCCCTTCCCTGCATTTTTAAATATAAAGGGGGCTTTGAAAAATTGAATTAGCACAGCGCACTACACATGCCACATTTTTTTGCCTTTCGGACCCCCCTAGACAAAATTCCTGGGTGCTCCCCTGCCTCTACTGGTCCTGATGCTCCTGCTCCTCGTCCTCCTACTCCTCGTCAGTCATTTCGTCAGCAATCGATCACCAAGCGATTGCTAAGACACGGTATGCGTGCACCATCCAACGGCGAGGAAGCTGAATGTGCTCCTGGCCATGGTGCTGCAATCCCTCCTTTTTCAAGTGCTGATGGCTTGTGCCGAGCTGAGGTGGAGAGTCGCAAGCCATCTTTTTCTTTGCAATTCCAGCCCTGCACACCTATGTTGAACACAAAGTGGGCCAGTCCTTAGCCTGTCGGTGTCTGCCAAAGTTCATGGCAGTGCCGACGTGTGGATCTGTAACTACGGTCAAGGACAATATATGTCCTTTACGGCCCACTGGGTAAATGTGGTTCCTGCCCAGCCACACCAGTAACTTGGCCAGGTGACTCCGCTGCCGCCTCCACGTTGTCACGTCGTCGGTCCTGCGACAATGTCCGCCTTTGCCTCCTCATCCCCCACCGTGTCCTCAGCCTCGACTGCAGGGACAATTCACAGTGCCCCTCCAGCATACCACATGTACAGGGCCCGTCATCCCCCACTGTGTCCTCAGCCTCCACTGCAGGGACAATTCACAGTGCCCCTCCAGCATACCACATGTGCAGGGCACGGCGGTGTCAAGCTGTTGTACACCTAGTTTGCCTGGGTGAACAGAGTCACACAGGGGAGGAACACCTCCGCGTCCTTCTTCACGAAATCGCATCCTGGCTTTCTCCTCTGCAACTCTAAATCAGAAACATGGTCTCAGCGCTGCGTCAAGGAGGTCTGAGCCATGCTCCCTGCATGGTGCACGTGTTCATTCTAATTGTAAAGGGGTTCCTGAGGTTCCATCTGCAAGACATCCTGAAAATGGCCAGGAAACTGTAAATGCACTTCAGCCACTCTTACACTGCAAAGCACACCCTCCTTGAGCTGCAAATGCAGAATGGCATCCCCCAACATCGGCTAATAGGCAACGTTTCCACCTGTTTGAACTCCACCCTCCATATGTTGGACTGACTATATGAACAGAGAAAGGCCATAAACGATTTCTTGATGATACAGGTGTACAGACATACTCATGTGTGACACCTGCCGTTTGCTCGGGCCCTATGAGGAGACAACTTTATTTGTCAGTCTCCAAGAATATGGGATGAACAACGTCATTCCACTGAATCATGTCCTGGAACAGATGTTGCTAAATCTGGCTGGCCAGGGGAAAGGCCACATGAGCCCTGTAGGGGCTGAACTAGAGGAGGAGGAGGACATTCGAGCACAGGTAATAAGTAGAGAAATTTGTGTTTTTTCTATACAGGTGACAGGAGAAGAGGAGCAGCCAGAGGACTACAGGGAGATGAGGAAGACGAGGCAGATGACCCAGACACACTGTGGCACTATGCAGTGGAGATGGAGGCAGGGGGTCCCTCAGAGTCACTTGCGCAAATGGCCCGATGCATGCTCAGTTGCTTGCGAAGTGACAGCCTAATTGTCACCATTCAGCAGAGGGATGACTACTGGCTCTCCACCATGTTAAATCCTCGCTACCGGTCCAAAATGAGGGCTTTTTTAACACCCGTTGAGAGGGAGGTCAAACTGAACTACTATCGAGACATCCTATGTAGTCAGTTGGCCGCTGCCTAAGTGCAGCATCGCCCATCCTCACACAGGTCTGACCAGGGGGGCCCTTTGCACTCATGTTCCACTGCGATAGCTGCTGGGAAGGGGTGGGGTGGGGTCAGGAGTAGAAACAGATCCATCAGTAGCAACTTAAGTCTAGAGTCTCTGATGAGCAGTTTTCTTCACCCGCCTACTGAATAAACTACTTACCAGCAGCAGCAGCGGCTAGACATGGAGCTTAACCTGAAACAGCAGGTGGTGGCATACTTGGACTGCAGCCTGCCACCCCACATCCAAGTTCCCCTGGACTAATGGGCAGCCAAACTTGATTTGAGGCCACAACTGGGTGAGTTTGCCCTTGACAAGTTTTCTTGCCCGACCAGTAGTGTGGCATCAGAGCGGGTGTTAAGTGCCGCTGGGGCCATAGTAACCCCAAAGAGAACTCGCCTGTCCACCCAAAATTTTGAGAAACTTACCTTTGTGAAGATGAATCAGGTGTTGATCAGCCAGTAATTCCAAACAGCAGTGCTTGATGCATCAGACTAGATCATCCATGATGCCACACCTAAACTCTGTCAAAAGAGAGCTGTTTCTTCCGGCTAAATGCTTCAGCTACTGTTCTGATGCTGCCACCCACTTGATGTCACACACCTGCTGCCAGGTGCTACTTCTTCCACCCACCATCTTCAGCTGGTACTGGTATTGTCCCCCACCTCCCCACTTTGTCACTGGGCAACTCTGTGGTCTCCTCATGCTGCTGCCACCTCACCACTCTGTGGTTTCCTCATGCTGCTGCCACATCAACACTCTGTCACTAGGCCACTCTGTGGTCTCCTCATGCTGCTGCCACCTCAGCACTCTGTGGTCTCCTCATGCTGCTGCCACCTCACCACTCTGTCACTGGGCCACTCTGTGGTCTCCTCATGCTGCTGCCTCCTCAACACTGTCACTGGGTTACTCTGTGGTCCCCTTAGGGTGCTGCCAATTCAACACTCTGTGGTCTCCTCATGCTGCTACCACTCTGTCAGTGTGCCACTCTGTTGTCCCCTCATGCTGCTACCAACTCAACACTCTGTGGTCTCCTCATGCTGCTGCCACCTCACCACTCTGTCCCTGGGCCACACAGTGGTCTCCTCATGCTTCTGTCAAATCAACACTCTGTGGTCTTTTCATGATGCTGCCTCCTGAACACTCTGTGATCTCTTCATGCTGTTACCTCCTCACCACTCTGTCACTGGGCCACTCTGTGGTATCCTCATACTGCTGCAACCTCACCATTCTGTCACTGTGCCACTCTGTGGTCTCCTCATGCTGCCTCCAACTCAACATTCTGTTGTCTCCTCATGCTGCTGCCACCTCACCACTCTATGGTCTCCTTATGCTGCTGACAACTCACCACTCTATGGTCTCCTTATGCTGCTGCCACCTCAACACTCTTTCAATGGGCCACTCTGTGGTCTCCTCATGCTGCTGCCACCTCAAAACTCTGTATCTGGGCCACTCTGTGGTCTCCTCATGCTGCTGCCACCTCAAAACTCTGTCACTGGGCCACTCTGTGGTCTCTCATGCTGCTGCCACCTCACCACTCTGTGACTGAGCCACTGTTTTGATTCCTCATGCTGTTGTCACCTCACCACTCGGTCATGGTGGCCCTACTTTCTTAAGCGTGTGACATAACACGTTCTGTGGAAATCTTTGTGGAATCAGCTGATGACGGTGTAAAAGGAGTCCACTTCTTCTTGACGCTAACATCGACCTGTAATTCTGAGTTCATACTTGAGTTATTTGGTCAGTTTTGGCCCCATAACTAACCAAATAATTGAATTGTGCAGTGATTCTAACAGTAATGCCTATCATCTGCGTGTCATACTGACTAACAGTACTGTTTCACTCACTAGCATAGCAGACTCCCTATGCATGTTTCTGCTCAGTGTTCTACACTATTATGCAGGCTCTAAGCAGCCAGAAAATAGCTGTTTTTTAACACGATTCATCACAAATAAATTCAGATCAAATGTTTTTAGAAAATTTGATGAACCAACCGAATCAGATTTTTGAGAAATTCGCTCATTTTTAGATGACATCATTCATGCCACAGTTTTCCTTGCTGACAAACTATTTGGCCTATTCAAAGGGCTTCAGCACCCAAAAGGAGTCTCAGATGTGCTGCCACTGCTTGACCTTGAAGCATCACATGCTACCTTCTGCTGAGGTAGTCTAGTTAATGGACAAAACGTTCACGACTTTGTGCTGCTCATACAGGCACTTGAGCAGGTGCAATGTCGAATTGCAGCAAGTTGGCACTTTGCGGATTAAGTGGCGTAGTGGCAGGCTGTTCTGAAGCTGCAGGTCCCGGAGAGCGTTTCTCGACCCGTAAGGGAGTCTGAAGTGCTTGGACAGTCTCCTGGACTTTTCCAGCACCTTGTGCAAGCCAGTGTACTTATTTAGAAAGCGTTGCACCACTATTTTGCTGATGTGCACTTTTCAGGGAGAATGTGGTATATTGCCCAGGTTCAGAGCAACCATGATGTTGCACCCATTGTCGCTGACAACCTTTCCCAGTTGCAGTTGGTGGGGTGACAGCCACTTGGGATGGTTGCTGTTTGATGTACTTGAGCAACTGCTCGCTGGTGTGGCTACTTTCTCTCAGGCTGATCAGCTCCAACAGAGCGTAGCAATGCTTTACTTGACACTTGATAGGAAGGAAGGTTACTGCGAGCGACCCTGTGCCCTGCTGCTGTTGAGGAAGGCACTGTGTCCATGGAGGAGGAGGTGGTTGAGGTGGATAAGTGCCTGCTATGGGAGCTAGTCCATGATATGGTGAGAGGTGGTAAAATAACCTGGCCATGTTGCTGGGGTGCTACATCTCCAATGCCAGAAAAAAACATTGACCCAGTGGGCCATGATAGACAAATACTGTCCCTGTCCATAAGAGCTGCTCCAGGTGTCCACCGTATCATGAACCTTGCCGCACAGTGAGATTCACGATGCACGGCCCTCATTGGCCGCAAAGTGAGAGTACAAGGCACTACTGCAGTGTCCCAATGCGTGATGGTTGTGGAGCCCTGTATAATTTTGGGTATTTGTAGTATGCATATTAATGTACTTCTGTATATAGCTGTAACTCCTTATAACAGGCTGTTTTAGAGGTGCAAGTGATTACATCCATTCACCCTTAGGTGGTGCTGGCACCACATATATATATCTTGGGGTGTGTCAGTTCTGGGTAGAAGGAAGGAAGTTAGCTGAGGAGTAAGGAGAGAAGTAGTGATGTGTGAGGAGCAGGAGATGATTCTACGGAGGCAAGTCATGTGAAAGTGGTTCAGCTGTCTAGCATGTCTTCTGTATATTGTCTAGGTCTCACTAGCATACATCAGGGTGGTTAACACTGGTAGCCTGGTAGACTTTAAGCTTTGTAGCAAGGCTTATTCCAGGGCGGTCCCACGATATGGTCTGCAGTCTGCCGAATGCAGAACTTGCCTTTGCAATTCTGCAGTTGACCTTAATGTCAATTGTCACTGCACGGGAGAGGGTACTGCCAAGATACCTATATTGGTCCGCTGCATGCAGCTTCTTTCCTTTCACTGTGATGGTATGTTCTTGATATTGGGCTTTCGGAGCTGGCTGGTACATCACTTCGGTTTTCTTCACGTTAATGATGAGGCCAAGTTGTCACATGTTGCTGAGAATTTGTCCATACTGGCTTGCATTTTCTGCTCTGATTCCCCATTAAGGGCACAATCGTCAGCAAAAAGAAACTCATAAAGCACAGTCTCTTTTACCTTGGTGACAGCCTGGAGTCTTCGTAGATTGAACAGTTTCCCATCAGTTCTATACCTCAGATTGATTCCCAGTGAACTGTTCTGAAAGCCATCTGACAGCATGGCTGAAAACATTATGCTGAGCAGGGTTGGTGCGAGCACGCACCCTTGTTTTACGCCATTTGTGACAGGGAAGACCTCTGAGGAATCACCATTGCTCAGAACCCGAGCTGCCATTCCATCATGGAATTGCCAAACCATCAGGATGAATCTGTCTGGGCATCCAAACTTTGACATAATGCGCCACAACAAGCCTTTGCGACTAACTGTGTCAAAAGCCTTGGTAAGAACTATAAAGGTGGTGTAAAGTTCACGATTTTGCTCCTGACATTTCTCCTGAAGCTGTTGAGCTGCAAATATCATGTCCATCGTGCCACGCTCTTTGCGAAAACCACACTGTGTCTCAGATAGCAGACCCCGTTCCAGATGATCAATCAGACGATTTAGCAACATTCGTGCCAAGATCTTGCCTGTAATTGATAAAAGTGATATTCCTCCATAATTATCGCAGATTTGTCTATTTCCTTTCCTCTTATAAAGACATACGATGGATGCGTCTCCTGAGGTATGGAACCTTGATTCCAGAAAGACTGGAACAATTGGGTGTGTTTTTCAACAAACACTGCACCACCAGCCTTTTAGACTTCCACCGGAATTTCATCAGATCCTGCCGTCTCTGGGCAGATATTGTCAGGAAGGCTGCGATCAGATCGAGCTTGGCAGATAACGGATCTGATGAGGAAGGGTATAGCTACCGCCGCAGGGACATTTCATTACCCGCCGCCTGCCATTGTGCACAGAGGGATAACAATCTGCAGACATCAAAGGCTTCATATTAAAAAAAAATCCGCCCACTTTATGGATGCAGTGTGCTATGAAATGCACCCAGTGTAAGTTCTCACTCCTATTAGCTCCCACGCTGCCTGTGTGCCCCCCTTGTCCTTGTCAGCGCAACCCCTGGCCCCTGTGACCCATCCTGGCCTGTGGCCCCCAGGCCACTCTCTACACCTCCATGGTCCCTGTCTGCACCCCTGGGCCCTGGCCCTTATCTGTGCCCCATCCCTGGCCCTTGTGTGCGCCCCTGACCCTTATCTGCACCCCTCTGGCCCTGGCCTGTGCCCCCCCGGCCTCTGTCTGTGCCTGCCCTGGCCTGTGGCCCCCAGGCACTGTCTGCACCTCCCTGGCCCCTGCCTGGGCCCTGGCCCTTATCTGTGCCCCATCCCTTGGGATGCGTGGGGGGGGGGATAGGGGGTGATCTTGACTAGTCACAGGAGTGTGGGGGTTGCATGGGAGGAGGGTTAAGACTTTGATAGGGACCCCACAACAGTATTATACAGTACAATGACACTACATGACAGACAGTGTGTATATATACTGTATATTATATAGGAAAAGGATGGCATGGCAGCCTGGTCTAGTCTAGATTGTGACTAGCCAAAAGAGTGGGGTTACACAGGAGGAGGGAGTTGCAAAGCGCGCACGCGGTCGGGGCATACATAAATTTGCTGTGCGGCCCAGTCACTTCTAGCTACGCCCCTGGCCAGGAGTCCTGCATCTTAAGGAGTTTACTCTATAGTCCTGCGAGTGTTGATAAAAGCATTTTTCTTTGCAGTTGATGACGGGTCATTTTGGTGAGCGCGGTGAAGGCAATGTTTTTCGGTTAGCAATGTTTGAAATACTTTCTGAGGCTAAACAAAGAACAGGCAGACAGTCTTTCAGGTCTAACTAACCTCTGCTCGGTAACTGCACTAACTGTTTTATTGAAGGATAGAAAAACAGGAAGTTACACAAATGCAACACTGCCATCTAGTGACCATACAGTATACTAGGCATATAGCGATGACATACAGTGGTTGTTGCTTATACAATACAAACCTTGTATGCTAACACCCCCACTCAACAACTACTATCTATGTCAGTCCCATTTCTGATCTAAGATCCTCAAATCTGTTTCTAGCGAGTGGCTTTGTCAGAGCATCAGCAATCATTTTTTCAGACTCACAATACACAAGTACAATCACTTTCTGATCAACTAAGTCATGAATGTAATGATGTCTGACGTCGATGTGCTTAGTTCTTGCACTGATCTTTTCACTTGTTGTAAGCTTAATGCAAGCCTGATTGTCCTCAAATAAGACGGTAGGTTCTGATGTTGCTTCCCCAAGATCCTTGAGTAATTGCTGTAACCACACAATTTCTTGACTGGCATAAGCTGCAGATATGTATTCAGCTTCTGTAGAAGACAATGCCACTGACATCTGTTTCTTGCTGAACCAAGATATAGGACTGTTTCCTAATTTTAATAAGTAACCACTTGTGGATTTGCGTGTGCTGTGGTCACCTGCCCAATCGGAGTCCACATATCCCATGAGGTTTAAGTCACCACTTGCTGACAGTTTCAAACTTAAGTCTTTTGTCTGTTTTAGATATCTCATAACTCTTTTAATTGCATTCCAATCTCTTTGACGTGGTTTATCAACTCGCCTGCATAGAAGAGACATGGCAGCTGCAATATCTGGACGTGTAGTGGTTGCAATGTAAAGAAGTGCCCCCACTGCTTGTCTGTACTGTTCATTAGATGTGAGAAGATCATCTTCTCCTTCTAACTTTGGATAGGCTGTATCTATAGGTGTGCTTGTTCCTTTGGCCTCTGTCATGTTGAATTGCTGAAGAATAGATTCAATTTTTGCACTCTGGTTGAACAGGAAACTTCCATCTTTCTCACGCTGGATGTCAATTCCAAGATAATATGTCACTTCACCTAGGTCTTTAAAGTGCTTATTGAGTATTCCTGTTAACTTTGCAATTTCATCACTGTTTTTGTGAGCAATGATCAGGTCATCCACATAAATTAGCAGGTACATCCATTCAGCGTCTACTTGTTTAGTGTATAGGCATGGATCAGCTTTGCTTCTTGTAAATCCTTAATTTAGGAAAACTTGATTAATCTTCAAGTTCCATACTCGAGCTGATTGTTTAAGGCCGTAAAGGGATTTTTCCAACTTGCAGACAAGGTGCTCTTGTCCCTTTTTCACATATCTTTCTGGCTGAGACATGTAAATTTCTTCTTCAATATCACCATTAAGAAAAGCTGTCTTAATATCGTGATGTTTCACAATCATTGTACGCATGGCGGCCACTGTCATAAGTGTTCTGAAAGTACTTTGTTTAGCAACTGGAGCAAAAGTAGCATCATAGTCCTCACCGAACTTCTGTGAGTAACCTTTAGCAACCAGCCTTGCCTTGTCCCGACAGACTTTCCCTTCAGAGTTACATTTGGTTTTAAAAACCCATTTACATCCTATGGCATGCTTACCGTGAGGGAGCTCTAAAAGTGTCCATGTCTGGAGATCATTGAGTGATGTCATTTCTTCATCAGCGGCTTTATTCCACATTTGTTTCTCATGCATTGGCAGTTTCTGCATCTCTTTCCATGAACCTGGTTCAGTTTGAACGGCTCTGCGAGCTATGTAAGATAGACGTTCAGCTGGAACACCTTTATTGGTTCTGGTTGATCTTCTGACTGACGGTATCTCTGGTTCAGTTTGAACGGCTCTGCGAGCTATGTAAGATAGACGTTCAGCTGGAACACCTTTATTGGTTCTGGTTGATCTTCTGACTGAAGGTATTTCTGGTTCAGTTTGAACGACTCTGCGAGCTATGTAAGATAGACGTTCAGCTGGAGCACCTTTATTGGTTCTGGTTGATCTTCTGACTGAAGGTTTCTCTGGTTCAGTTTGAACGGCTCTGCGAGCTATGTAAGATAGACGTTCAGCTGGAACACCTTTATTGGTTCTGGTTGATCTTCTGACTGAAGGTATCTCTGGTTTAGTTTGAACGGCTCTGCGAGCTATGTAAGATAGACGTTCAGCTGGAACACCTTTATTGGTTCTGGTTGATCTTCTGACTGAAGGTTTCTCTGGTTCAGTTTGAACGGCTCTGCAAGCTATGTAAGATAGACGTTCAGCTGGAGCACCTTTATTGGTTCTGGTTGATCTTCTGACTGAAGGTTTCTCTGGTTCAGTTTGAACGGCTCTGCGAGCTATGTAAGATAGACGTTCAGCTGGAACACCTTTATTGGTTCTGGTTGATCTTCTGACTGAAGGTATCTCTGGTTTAGTTTGAACGGCTCTGCGAGCTATGTAAGATAGACGTTCAGCTGGAACACCTTTATTGGTTCTGGTTGATCTTCTGACTGAAGGTTTCTCTGGTTCAGTTTGAACGGCTCTGCAAGCTATGTAAGATAGACGTTCAGCTGGAACACCTTTATTGGTTCTGGTTGATCTTCTGACTGAAGGTATCTCTGGTTCAGTTTCAGCTTTTGATTTTTCTTCAGTAATTTCTATTTCTGTGTCACTTTCCTTATCCTCTTGAGTGACTGATGTTGATTCTTTTTCAGTTTGAATAGTTTGTGTCAGTTGTTCAAACTTTAAACACACAGAACTTTCATCAATAATCACACTTCTGCTGACTGTTACCTTGTTTGTGTCTCGATGTAAAATCCTGTATCCTTTTTTGAGATTCACTGTAGCCCACAAGTACTCCTTCTTTTGCACGTGCATCCCATTTAGTACGTTTTTCTTTTGGAATGTGTACGTAGGCTTTACTTCCAAAAATTCTGATGTGTCTTAAATCTGGTTTCTTTTTGTTCCACAGTTCATATGGAGTTTTTGTTGTTGTTTTTCCTGGCAAACGATTTTGAAGATAACATGCAGCCATGATGGCTTCTCCCCAGTATGTAGATGGCATATCAGCATCACATAGCATGCTCCTCTCACTTCCACACAGTGTGCGGTTCCTTCTCTCTGCAACTCCATTTTGCTCTGGGTTATATGGAACAGTTGTTTGGAACATTATTCCATGTTTCCTGAGGATGACTTGTGTTTTACCACTTGTATATTCTGAGACATTATCTGTTCGTAGTACTCTGGGCATCCTGCCAAAAGTATTACTTACTTGGGCGAGATACTCTTCTAATTTCTCTGGCACTTCATCCTTATTGTGAAGTAGAAATACTGTGGTATATCTGGAGTAATCATCAATAAAGGTCAGGAAGTACTTTTTCTTTCCTGGAGTTATAGTTTTCATTGGACCACAAAGATCTGAATGTATTAAGTCCAGAGGTTTTTGAGTTTTGCTGCTGGTCTGCTTGGGAGAAGATGTCCTAGTCATGTCTCCTTTCATACAGCTGGTGCAGATCATTGTTTGATCACATGGATTCATCTTAATACCACTTGCATAGTTATTCTCAACTATTTTTTTTTATTGTATCAGAATTTCTGTGCCCGAATCGTCTGTGCCAAGTGTGGATGCAGTTTGAATGTTTATCCTCTTTGGCTGTTTTAACCATTTCACTGCAGTTCAGCTGATATAGTTCATCTCTGATTTTAGCCTTTGCAAGCAAGCAATCCCCTTTTTGTGATGATACAACTGTCACCCTGAAATGTGACTACATTGCCTTGGTTAGTGAGTTTCTTTACTGACTAAAGGTTGCTGTCAAGATCTGGCACATACAGAACATTCCTCATATGGATCTTTCTAGTGATATCTGGAGAGATGGGACAGTATAGAAAGCCATCTCCTATTCCCACTGATTTCATGAGTTGTCCATTAGCTGTAGATATCCTTTCTGTCCTGCTTTCATCAAGCTGAGTGAAGACATGTCGGTCATTTGTCATGTGGCTTGTAGCACCTGAGTCCACACACCACACTTGCAAAGAGGTGACACCAGGGGCGTAGCTAAAGGCTCATGGGCCCTGGTGCAAGAGTTCAGCTTGGGCCCCCCTCCCCTCAGTGCTTTGTGGCCAGGGGCAGGGAAGCACATTGTCTTCTTGCTGTCTGAGGCAAAAATTGAAACGGCAACCCCTCTCATGCCAAATTCTTGACCTAACCGCTTCCCTCCAGCCAGAGGTGTATCTTGACTAGCATGCACTTTCTATAATGCCAGTGTGTTTTTATGTGACACAAGGGTCTTTGGGCCCCCCACAGGCTCCTGGGCCCAGTAGCGACTGCTACCTCTGCACCCCCTATAGCTACGCCCCTGGGTGACACCATTTTTGGATCCGGATGCACACTCCTTTGTTTCTATGACATTCTTAGCTTGTTGCCATCCACTTTGTTTTTGCATTCTAGCTTTCCAGATTCTACAATCTGCCTTTCGGTGTCCTTTCGGTGTCCACACAAAGCATTCCCGCTTTTCTAGCTGCACATTGCTGCTTTTATTTTTGTATTTCATCTGTAAAGCAGTCCCTGAACACACACTTGCATTACTCCTTCTTTCTGTTTTGCGCTTGTATTCATCCACAAGCTTGCCTTTAGCATATTCCAGTATCGGTTCATCATCTGGACGTGCATCCAGTGCTGTGACAAGTGTCTCATAACTTTCAGGAAGTCCACTTAACAATAACGCTGCAACATGGAAGTCTTTTATGTCTTCTCCAATCCCTCTCAGTCTCTCCACCATTTCTAGTCCTGCATGTCCTGGTCTTTCTGTAGCTTAGTCTGATACAGCTTTCTGATTAAATGCAGTTTATTGCTGAGATTAACTCTTTCATGCACTTTTTGTAATCCTTCCCACATGTCTTTAGCAGTCTGACAGTTACATATATGTATGATTTGATCATCGTCTATGCACAGATTGTGCTCTGGGCTTTCTGATCTCTGTCTAACCGCTCCTCTGTGGGCTGTGCAGGTCTGGCTTCATCTATACATTTCCACGTACCTTCTCTTCTAAGCAGCATTTTCATCTTAAATTTCCAGGATTGGTAGTTCTGATTTGTCAGATTTGCGATGGAAAACTTTGCTGAGGGGATGGTGGCCGCCATTTCTGCTGTTTGCCTTTCTGTTGATGTCTCCTGCACTCAATTGCTTTAGCTCGCTGTATCTGGTTTTATCCAGAGGTAACCTGTGTTATATACAGGGCTTCTGTAGCATGTCCTGGGCCCATAACCTGCTAGAAATACTTTCTGAGGCTAAACAAAGAACAGGCAGACAGTCTTTCAGGTCTAACTGACCTCTGCTCGGTAACTGCACGAGCACTTAATTGTTTTATTGAAGGATAGAAAAACAGGAAGTTACACAAATGCAACACTGCCATCTAGTGACCATACAGTATACTAAAAAAATAATAATAAATAACAATATAAGTACCCAACAATAGTGATGGTGAATATCCAAGTGAAAAGATAACCAAAATATAGAAAAGGATGTTCAAAGCCGTCCCTACGCGTTTCGCCTGGTTGTTGTCAGGCTCATCAGGGGACAAAATTGATCATGGAAAACCCGACACCAGAGTACCTAATAAATTATTATAATATATACACTTTAATTCATTTATTTTTTATTTTAAATTAATTTTTGATAATTGGTAAAATCATGGTAAAGAACCACTGGTTCTAATGAACAAAGATGTGTATCAGCCTCATAGTTAGTAGGCAAGTCCCAAAGAAATTTATATCATGCCCATTATGGGTTTGAGAGATAGGGTCAAAAATGTATAGTCCAATCAGGACTGACTATTCTATCTCACAATCCAAAATATGGCTAAATACCGGTATGTCAGTTTTTTAAATGCACACTTATATCCCATATAGAGTGTTGGTTTATACTCAAAAAATTAGGCAATTATAAAACCCTAAGAGTGGTATAGAGGTATGACTATCTGTTGTGGCATAAAAATCACCAATATTAGGCCAGTTACACAATATAGGGGATCACATATATCATGTCAATGTATAGTGCAACATTGAAAATAGTCAGATAGCACTATCATGATGAACGGTACTTGCGTTCCCTAAAGAAAGCTGATGGGCCAGTGGTGATATCCATAGATGAGGATGCCAGTGCCTGCTGATAAATCCGAGTGGCACTACAATGTGCCGGCGTCTGGTCAATAGGATAGCAGCGAGGAGACGGCGGTATACCCTTTTAAATAGTGTCACCAGATACCTGATAGGGTTGAGGGCCCATGTGATCTGTGTAACGCATGACGTGTTGCGTCAGGCGTCACGACGTAACTAGGTAAGTATCGTGGCCGCTCATGTGACCAGAGTGAGGTCACGATATCTGGGGCGTGAGTTACGAAGCCGCAACATAATAGCCAAAGGATCACCATGTGACCGGGAGTGCCGATCACGTGACATGTGAGGTCACAACACCGGACACATGACTGGGTGGAGCTACAGGTCCGCAACCTAATGACTAGATAGTGTATAATAACCACCGCTCCCACATAGCTATAAATGCCGGTGGCACAGCAATCGTTCGAGATCAAGAAAAAAGACAGGGAACGGGAAATATAAAGCAAAAATAGCCAATAATTATTGCCAAGGGGAGAGGTTATTTACCCCAAGGGAACTATAGTATAATAAGAATGGGATATAGTGTGACAATATAAGGGTATAAGAATACGCCAGGTACAGATATATGAATAAATCCATGGCTATATTCTTATATAATAAATTATCAGTGGATAATCAAGTTTAACAAGGGTGATTGACTACTATTTATATATAAGGATCAAAATGCGGGCGGTTAACAACCCAGTCAACATGTGTTGTATTATACAAATGATAAGTTGATCCCAAAAAAATAAATAAAAAAGGCCTCAAATAAAGCACGCATAGTCTATATTCTCATTCAGTCCTGCTGGTGTGATGGTATCTAATCTAAAGATCCATCTAGATTCTTTCTGTTTTAATAATTTATCTAGATCACCACCTCGCTTGGACATTTTTAAAACCTCAATCATGAAAAAATGGATACATTTATTAGACCCCGCATGACTCATCCACACATGTCTTGATATCGGTTTATCTCGCTTGTTGCGAATATCCCCGATATGTTCGAGAATGCGTTTTTTTAAAATTCTTTTGGTTTTTCCAACGTACTTGAGTCCACAGTCACATTCAGCCAGGTAAACAATCCCAGAGGTGTTACAATTAGCGAAGTTACGAGAAGAGAAAGTCCGGTCTGCCTGGCTGTTCGTAAATGTTTTGCCTGGGGCTATAAATGTGCATGCCTTGCATTTCCCGCACCTAAATGTGCCCACCTGTCTGTTAGACAGCCATGTATTCTTTTCTGGGGGCTCAAAATGACTATGGACCAATGTATCACCTATATTGCGTCCTCGTCTATAGGTGATCGCCGGGTTTTCAGGTAAAACTTGCATAAGGTCGGGATCTGTCTTAAGAAGGGACCAATATCGATTTAGAATATCTCGGACCTGTCTAGACTCGGAGTCGAAGGTACCGACTATTCTGATGAGATCTTGAGAATTTGATTTCTTAGGTTGCGGTTGGAGTAAAGTAGTACGATCCTTGGACATAGCCCAGTCCCATGCCTTATAGAGGCATGGATCTGGGTAGCCCCTCTGTTTAAATCGTTCAAACAGTTTAGATGCTTCATGTGTGAAGTTGTAATCATCAGAGCAGTTCCTCCGAACTCTTAAAAATTGGCCTTTGGGGATGCCTCTCTTAAGGGGGATAGGGTGAAAACTGTCCCAACATAAAAGACTGTTGGTAGAAGTTTTTTTCCTGAACAAAGTCGTCTTGATATAGTTATGTTCATCCCTTATAAGGCAAACATCCAGAAAATTGATGGTATTGCGGTGTATTTCTGAGGTGAAAAAAAGGCCGATGTGATTCGAGTTAAGGACATGCATAAACTGTTGAAATTGGCTGGCTGTACCTGACCAAAGTAATAGAATATCATCTATGTATCTGGACCATAAGGTGATAAATCTGGTCCAAGATAACATAGATTCGGAAAAGACGACCGTGTCCTCCCACCAGCCCAGGAGCAAATTGGCGTAAGTGGGCGCACATGGGCTACCCATCGCCGTGCCCCTGAGCTGGTGGTAGAAGCGGTCCTCAAAAATAAAATAATTATGTGTCAACACAAAATTAAGTAGTTGGAGGATGAACTGATTAATGATTGAAGTATTTTCTGCACAACATTTATCTATTTTTTGATGTGGGTTTGAGATTGCGTTAATTGGCGATCTCTCAACGCATAAATGTTCGGTGGTGGTGGGCCTAAAAAAGCCGCAGGAATTGTAGTCGTAGGTAGAGTGGTTGGGGTTGGAGTGACTGATGAGGATGAGGACCCAGATGTATAACATACCTTGAAGGGGCAGGGTCCCTTCACCACCTTGAAAAACAAAAGCGTAAAAATGCCGCCAAAAACTTTGAATGACGCTAACATTGATATCTTTCTCAAATCGGTAACACGGGATTTGGAAAAAATAAAATATACTACTCCCGAAAAAAACTACACTTGGGTAGAAATATTAGCATTACAAAATCTTAATACTAATAAGGATATCATAGTTAAACCCTCTGACAAAGGGGGGAACATCGTCGTTCTCTCGGTACAACAATATAGAGATATGTGTCACTCCTTAGTCTCTGATAAGAACAGCTATGTGCTTTTGAAGGGGGATCCGACTGAGAGATTCCAGGCCGAACTTTCTCAGATCCTCAAAGAGGGCCTAGAAAACAAATGTATAGATCGGAAGGAATACGAATACTTTTTACTGCTACACCAAAAATAGCGACACTGTACGGACTCCCAAAAATACACAAAGGGACATCTCCCTTAAAAGGACGTCCCATAGTATCGGGAATAGAGAGTTTGACACATCACTCTGGTGTCTATATTGATAAAGTTTTACAACCTTTTGTTTCAACACTCCCCTCATATCTGCGGGACACGACAGACTTATTACAAAGAGTTGAGGGTGTTGTCATAGATCCTGACAGTTGGTTTGCATCAATAGACGTAGAAGCTCTCTATACTTCTATCCTCCACAACAAGGGTTTATCAGCGGTCAAATATTATCTAGATTCAAGGTCAATGGATCTATATCAACATAATCAGTTCATCCTCCAACTACTTAATTTTGTGTTGACACATAATTATTTTATTTTTGAGGCGATGGGTAGCCCATGTGCGCCCACTTACGCCAATTTGCTCCTGGGCTGGTGGGAGGACACGGTCGTCTTTTCCGAATCTATGTTATCTTGGACCAGATTTATAACCTTATGGTCCAGATACATAGATGATATTCTATTACTTTGGTCAGGTACAGCCAGCCAATTTCAACAGTTTATGCATGTCCTTAACTCGAATCACATCGGCCTTTTTTTCACCTCAGAAATACACCGCAATACCATCAATTTTCTGGATGTTTGCCTTATAAGGAATGAACATAACTATATCAAGACGACTTTGTTCAGGAAAAAAACTTCTACCAACAGTCCTTTACGTTGGGACAGTTTTCACCCTATCCCCCTTAAGAGAGGCATCCCCAAAGGCCAATTTTTAAGAGTTCGGAGGAACTGCTCTGATGATTACAACTTCACACATGAAGCATCTAAACTGTTTGAACGATTTAAACAGAGGGGCTACCCAGATCCATGCCTCTATAAGGCATGGGACTGGGCTATGTCCAAGGATCGTACTACTTTACTCCAACCGCAACCTAAGAAATCAAATTCTCAAGATCTCATCAGAATAGTCGGTACCTTCGACTCCGAGTCTAGACAGGTCCGAGATATTCTAAATCGATATTGGTCCCTTCTTAAGACAGATCCCGACCTTATGCAAGTTTTACCTGAAAACCCGGCGATCACCTATAGACGAGGACGCAATATAGGTGATACATTGGTCCATAGTCATTTTGAGCCCCCAGAAAAGAAAACATGGCTGTCTAACAGACAGGTGGGCACATTTAGGTGCGGGAAATGCAAGGCATGCACATTTATAGCCCCAGGCAAAACATTTACGAACAGCCAGGCAGACCGGACTTTCTATTCTCGTAACTTCGCTAATTGTAACACCACTGGGATTGTTTACCTGGCTGAATGTAACTGTGGACTCAAGTACATTGGTAAAACCAAAAGAATTTTCAAAAAACGCATTCTCGAACATATCGGGGATATTCGCAACAAGCGAGATAAACCGATATCAAGACATGTGTGGATGAGTCATGCGGGGTCTAATAAATGTATCCATTTTTTCATGATTGAGGTTTTAAAAATGTCCAAGCGAGGTGGTGATCTAGATAAATTATTAAAACAGAAAGAATCTAGATGGATCTTTAGATTAGATACCATCACACCAGCAGGACTGAATGAGAATATAGACTATGCGTGCTTTATTTGAGGCCTTTTTTATTTATTTTTTTGGGATCAACTTATCATTTGTATAATACAACACATGTTGACTGGGTTGTTAACCGCCCGCATTTTGATCCTTATATATAAATAGTAGTCAATCACCCTTGTTAAACTTGATTATCCACTGATAATTTATTATATAAGAATATAGCCATGGATTTATTCATATATCTGTACCTGGCGTATTCTTATACCCTTATATTGTCACACTATATCCCATTCTTATTATACTATAGTTCCCTTGGGGTAAATAACCTCTCCCCTTGGCAATAATTATTGGCTATTTTTGCTTTATATTTCCCGTTCCCTGTCTTTTTTCTTGATCTCGAACGATTGCTGTGCCACCGGCATTTATAGCTATGTGGGAGCGGTGGTTATTATACACTATCTAGTCATTAGGTTGCGGACCTGTAGCTCCACCCAGTCATGTGTCCGGTGTTGTGACCTCACATGTCACGTGATCGGCACTCCCGGTCACATGGTGATCCTTTGGCTATTATGTTGCGGCTTCGTAACTCACGCCCCAGATATCGTGACCTCACTCTGGTCACATGAGCGGCCACGATACTTACCTAGTTACGTCGTGACGCCTGACGCAACACGTCATGCGTTACACAGATCACATGGGCCCTCAACCCTATCAGGTATCTGGTGACACTATATAAAAGGGTATACCGCCGTCTCCTCGCTGCTATCCTATTGACCAGACGCCGGCACATTGTAGTGCCACTCGGATTTATCAGCAGGCACTGGCATCCTCATCTATGGATATCACCACTGGCCCATCAGCTTTCTTTAGGGAACGCAAGTACCGTTCATCATGATAGTGCTATCTGACTATTTTCAATGTTGCACTATACATTGACATGATATATGTGATCCCCTATATTGTGTAACTGGCCTAATATTGGTGATTTTTATGCCACAACAGATAGTCATACCTCTATACCACTCTTAGGGTTTTATAATTGCCTAATTTTTTGAGTATAAACCAACACTCTATATGGGATATAAGTGTGCATTTATAAACTGACATACCAGTATTTAGCCATATTTTGGATTGTGAGATAGAATAGTCAGTCCTGATTGGACTATACATTTTTGACCCTATCTCTCAAACCCATAATGGGCATGATATAAATTTCTTTGGGACTTGCCTACTAACTATGAGGCTGATACACATCTTTGTTCATTAGAACCAGTAGTTCTTTACCATGATTTTACCAATTATCAAAAATTAATTTAAAATCAAAAATAAATGAATTAAAGTGTATATATTATAATAATTTATTAGGTACTCTGGTGTCGGGTTTTCCATGATCAATTTTGTCCCCTGATGAGCCTGACAACAACCAGGCGAAACGCGTAGGGACGGCTTTGAACATCCTTTTCTTTATTTTGGTTATCTTTTCACTTGGATATTCACCATCACTATTGTTGGGTACTTATATTGTTATTTTTTTTTTTTTTTTTTCTGTACTTTAGTATAGGTCGTCGATTAGGGCAGTTCTTTTTCCCTTGGAGGGTCCTCCAGGGTCACCAGGAGGAACGAGAAACGGGATCGCCCCTATCGGGGCGGCCATTCCGTATCTAGGTAGGGCATCTTACACTAGGGCTAGAATTAGGCCCCTATCAATCTATATCTACCCCTATCAAATAACTTTAGTAAGATCTTACTACCAGACCTATACTTCTTTTCTTTATAATTTCCTTTTTTTCATTTGTTATTTATATTTTGTATCTATATAAAAGGGTGTAACTACTTTTTACATAATAAATAATAAAGGTTATATTTTAGAATGGTGGTAGTTTTGTGAATTTGTCGTTATATAACCTCATTCTACAATTTTTTCCCCTGAACAGGATTATGTTCAAACTGTGAATAACATACAATATACTAGGCATATAACAATGACATACAGTGGTTGTTGCTTATACAATACAAACCTTGTATGCTAACAGTATTAACGTGACTGCAGTCAATCATTGTCAGAGGTAGGGACCTGATCCCCTTGCAGTCATGTGACCATTGGTCATGATGTAATGGGAGCTGGTCACCAGCCACTGATTGGCGGCGGCGATGTCAAACTGTATGTTGACATTGAAGGAGCCCAGCGGAGCATTGTAGGCCTGGAAGAGAAGGAGCATGGAGCTGCCACCAGAAAGCAGGTAGTGTAGATCATCTTTTTTACAGGTCTAGACGAGTGGTGGAGTTGGAGGGTTTTGGTATTTTTGCACAACCCCTTTAAGGATGGGGCAACTTTTGTTTTTCTTTTTTCCTCCCAGCCTTCCAAGAGCGATAACTTTTTTAAACTTTTACATTCACACAGCATTATTGAGATATGAATTGTTTATGGCACCATTTAATTGCTCTAAATATCTAGGTATTCAAAGAATGAAGGCAAACTATACAGGATGATGATTATTATTGTAATACATTTATTAGTACGTGAATTCCATTTACTTTATAAGCAAAATTCCTTTCATAAATGAAGCAGAAATAATGATCAAAGTCAATTGGGGTCATTTATCAAACTGGCATAAAGTAGAACTGGCTGAGTTGCCCATAGCAACCAATCAGATTCCACCTTTCATTTTTCACAGTTTCTTTGGAAAATAAAAGGTGGACCCCAGAATGTCTTTTCATCATGCGATGGCCTTGGTAAAACGGTGGTTTACCTCTATCACCAAACCACCTCAAAGGTTCCCTAGCGGTCAGCTATGCTTTAATTTAAAGTGGAAATTCTTTTGATTTTCTTGTGATTAGTATGATCAAAAGTCACCATGTAAACCTAGCCTAATACCTATCAAATGTGTAACTTATTTTTCTCCATTATTAAATTTTTTGAGTTCAAAGAAGGTTTTAAAAGTAGAATATAAACTTTAGGGAAAAATATACATCCAAGAATACCAGAACATGAGGTCAATATGGCAAAAATCTCCACAGCCACCATGTATTTCCCTTTGGTGCTCAGATAAGCTGGGATCATGGTGATCCAGACACTGCAGAAAAGCAGCATGCTGAAGGTGATGTACTTGGCTTCATTGAAACTGTCCGGTAATGTCCTCACCATGAAAGCCAGAACAAAGCTCACAGCTGCCAGGAACCCCAGATAACCCAACATGGAGTAGAAGCAGATATCTGACCCTTCATTACACTGAATGATGATCTGCCCAGGATACGAGTGATGGTCAAACTCTACATAAGGAGGAGACATCAGCAACCAAATAACACAAATAAGAGCTTGTACAGAAGAACACATCAAGACAACAGAATTAGAGAGTCTGACTGAGACCCATTTCATCCAGGACCTTCCAGGTTTGGTGGCTTTGAAGGCAATGCAGACTGTGATAGTTTTAGCCAGAACAGAAGAGACACCAATAGAGAAGAAGACGCCAAATGATGTTTGTCTTAGTAAACAGGTTATGTCCACTGGACGGCCAAGGAAGAAGAAGACACTGAGGAAGTTCAGCAAGACAGAGACCAGGAGGATGAAGCTCACAGTCCGGTTATTGGCTTTAACAATCGGAGTGTCCCAGTAATAAATGAAGATTCTTAATATGATCAATGTCATAGCAGACAAAAATATAGAAAGTGCTGCAAAAACAGGAACCAATGTGTCCTTCTCATAGGATAGAAACTCATAGGGTTTTGGAAGACATTTCATCTTCTTCTCATCTGGCCACTCTTCTATGGGGCATTTATGGCAAACTTCACTTTCTACAAATGCAACAAAAAATTGTGGCTTCTTTGAGAACTCAGCATACACTATTGATGTGCTACTGTATACAGTTACTATGTATCTATCTATCTATCTATCTATCTATCTATCTATCTATCATCTATTATCTATCTATCATCTATCTATCTATTATCTATCTATTATCTATCTATCTATCTATTATCTATCTATCTATCTATCTATCTATTATCTATCTATTATCTATCTATCTATCTATCTATCTAACTATCTATCCATGTATCTCATATCTATCTATCTATCTATCTATCTATCTATCTATCTATCTATCTATCTATTCATCTAGACATCCATCTTATATCTAGTCACCTGATGCAGACAACATACTGAATGCCATATTAACCTCTTAAGGACCCTCGCCGTACATGTACAGCGCCGTTGGACGTGACTTAAGGACCAGAGCCGAACATGTATGGCGGGCTGATTGGACAGGTGCAGGAGCTGCGCCCGTCCAATCAGTGGCACGGACCCGACAGTCACTGACAGCTGGTCCCCTGCTGCATACACTGGCATAGGTGAAAACACTGATGCCAGAGTATTAACCCCTTGTATGCCACGGTCAAAGCTGAAAGCAGCATGCAGAGGGTTTGCGGAGGGTACAGGTGCCCACACTGCAGTGGCACGGACCCAATGGCAGAGGAGGCAATCTACGGAAGCCTGTGAGATCCATCCCTTAGGCTAGGTCTCACAGGCAGGCTGTCAGTGCAAAGGCTGACAGGCAATGCATTACAATACAGGATATTGTAATACCAGACATAATAGGTATTGCCGTGTCCGTAATGACCAGCTCTACAAAAATATCACCCCCTTTCCTGAACACCATAGAAAAAATAAAATAAAAAAACTTTGCTAAAACAATCATTTTTTTGTCACCTTACTTCACAAAAAGTGCAACACCAAGCGATCAAAAGGGTGTATTCCCCCCAAAATAGTACCAATCAAACTGTCACTTCATCCCGCAAAAAATTAGACCCAAAAAAAAAAAAACTATGGCTCTTAGAATATGGAGACACTAAAACATGATTTTTTTGGTTTTAAAAATGCTTTAATTGTGTTAAAAGTGAAAAAGAAAATAGTAAAAGTCGACATATTAGGTATTGCTGTGTCCGTAACAAACAGGTCTATTGAAATATGACAAGACTTAAAATAAAAACTGTGTCAAAAAAGCCTTTTTTTTGTCACCTTACACCACAAAAAGTGTAATAGTACCAATCAAACCGTAATTTCATACCAAAAATAAATGAGCCCCTACTTAAGACAGTCGCCTAAATTTTTTGAAAAACTATGGCTTTCAGATAATGGAGACACTAAAACATAAATTTTTTCAAAAATGCTTTATTATTTAAAACTGAAACAAACAAACCAAAAAAAGTTGTCATATTTGGTATTGTCGCATCCGTAAAAACCAGCTCTATAAAAATACCACATGATCTAACCTGTCAGATAAACAATGTAAATAACAAAAAATAAAAACGGTGCCAAAACAGCTATTTTTTGTTACCTTGCCTCACAAAAAGTGTAATATAGAGCAACCAAACATCATATGTACCCTAAAATAGTACCAACAAAACTGCCACCTTATCCTGTAGTTTCCAAAAATGTGGTCACTTTTTGGAGTTTCTACTAGTTTCTAGGGGTGCATCAGGGGGTCTTCAAATGTGACATGGCAGCTTAAAATTATCCCAGTGAAATTTGCCCTCCAAAAACCATATGGCATTCCTTCTGCTCCTTGCCGTGTGCCCCCGTACAGCAGTTTACGACGATATGTGGGGTGTTTCTGTAAACTACAGAATCAGGGTAATAAATTTTAAGTTTTGTTTGGCTGTTAACCCTTGCTTTGTTAGTGGGAAAAAATTGATTGAAATCTGCCAAAAAAGTGAAATTTTTAAATTTCATCTACATTTTCCTTAAATTCTTGTGGAACACCTAAGCCTCACAAAGTGACTTCAGACCTGAACTGGTCCTTAAAAAGTCGGTTTTGGAAACTTTCTGAAAAATGTCAAGATGCCTGTAAAGTTCTAAGCCTTCTAACATCCCCAAAAAATAAAATGGCATTCACAAAATGATCCAAACATGAAGGGGACATATGGGGAATGTAAGGTAATACCTATTTTAGGAGGTATCACTATCTGTTTTAAAAGCAGAGAAATTTAAATTTGAAAAGTTGAGATTTTTCCCAATTGTTTGGTAAATTTGGTATTTTTTTAAAAATAAAAATGAAATACAGTACAGACCAAAAGTTTGGACACACCTTCTCATTCAAAGAGTTTTCTTTATTTTCATGACTATGAAGGCATCAAAACTATGAAATAACACATGTGGAATTACATACATAACAAACAAGTGTGAAACAACTGAAAATATGTCATATTCTAGGTTCTTCAAAGTAGCCACCATTTGCTTTGATTACTGCTTTGCACACTCTTGGCATTCTCTTGATGAGCTTCAAAAGGTAGTCCCCTGAAATGGTCTTCCAACAGTCTTGAAGGAGTTCCCAGAGATGCTTAGCACTTGTTGGCCCTTTTGCCTTCACTCTGCGGTCCAGCTCACCCCAAACCATCTCGATTGGGTTCAGGTCCGGTGACTGTGGAGGCCAGGTCATCTGGCGCAGCACCCCATCACTCTCCTCCTTGGTCAAATAGCCCTTACTTTCAAAGTTTTCCCAATTTTTCGACTGACTGACTGACCTTCATTTCTTAAAGTAATGATGGCCACTCGTTTTTCTTTACTTAGCTGCTTTTTTCTTGCCATAATACAAATTCTAACAGTCTATCAGTAGGACTATCAGCTGTGTATCCACCTGACTTCTCCTCAACGCCACTGATGGTCCCAACCCTATTTATAAGGCAAGAAATCCCACTTATTAAACCTGACAGGGCACACCTGTGAAGTGAAAACCATTTCAGGGGACTACCTCTTGAAGCTCATCAAGAGAATGCCAAGAGTGTGCAAAGCAATAATCAAATCAAAAGGTCGCTACTTTGAAGAACCTAGAATATGACATATTTTCAGTTGTTTCACACTTGTTTGTTATATATATAATTCCACATGTGTTAATTCATAGTTTTGATGCCTTCAGTGTGAATCTACAATTTTCATAGTTATGAAAATAAAGAAAACTCTTTGAATGAGACGGTGTGTCCAAACTTTTGGTCTGTACTGTATATTCACTGAAATTTACCACTATCATGAAGTACAGTATGTGACGAGAATACATTCTCAGAATGGCTCAGATACGTAAAAGCGTTCCAAAGTTATTACCACATAAAGTGACACATGTCAAATTTAAAAAAAATGGCCTGGTCCTTTAAGTGAAAAATGGCAGGGTCCTGAAGGGGTTAAACTAGATTTGCATTTCTTGAAGGAGATAGATAGAGCTTGAATAGAGCTGAAAGTTTGTGTATGCACCTGTGGGAGTGAATGTGTGAGAGAGAAGAGATGCCGTGTGTGTGCTGGGTCTGTGAGACTCGAAGGTACCGTATTTTTCGCTTTATAAGACGCACCCGATGATAAGATGCACCTAGGTTTTAGAGGAGGACAAAAAGAAAAAAAATATTTTTCATCAGACCTCAGATCAGGCCATGAATCAGACACCCAATGTTAATCAGACCTCATCTGACACCCCCAATCAGACCCCTAATGTTAATAAGACCCTCGATCAGACCTCAGGTCAGACCCCCACGCCATTTATCAGCCCCCCATGCCATTTATCAGCCCCCCATTTCATTTATCAGCCACAGTGCCATTTATTAGCCCTCATTATGAGCCCCTATGCCATTTATCAGCCCCAGTGCCATTTATTAGCCCCATTATGAGCCCCCAGGTGCCATTTATTAGCCCCCATCCCACAGATCAAATAAAATAAATGAAAAACACTTACCTTCTTCTGCTTTTGGACAACGCCGCTCCTCACTTCCAGCGAGCTCTGTCTTCTTCCTGCTGCGGCTGTGCTGTGACCCTACACGCACAGCGTGAGGTCAAAAAGCGCCCTCACGCTGTGCACAGCCACAGCACAACTGACAGTCGAGGACCAGGAAGCGGTGAGTACAGAGCCTTCACTGCTTCCCGGTCCTCTGGTACTAATGACCGCTTCCACAATGAAAGCGCTCATTAGTATTCACTTTATAAGACTCAGGGCCATTTCCCCCCCCACTTTTGAGGGAACAAAAGTGCGTCTTATAAAGCGAAAAATACGGTAGTTAGACTGACTGCAAAATCATATTAATATATATTTTTACATTGAGATTTATAAAAAATGACAAATACAATTGACTCCAAAATATATAGATCACTTCCCAGCGTGGGGGCTTTGAAACACACAGTTTAAACAGAGTCTGTACTTTTAGTGGCTCGGGCTGCATTAATCACAGAATTCTGCCATTTGTTTCTATGTATTCTAATTCGCGATATTTCACGAATATTTTGTAGAATATTCGTCATATATTCGAGATTATTTTATTGAATGCGAAAATCGCCAATGTAATATTCACGTAATGCGTGCAAAATACAGGCGTGGGTCACTTTGGCAAAATTTTTCAAGCTGGTATAAGTTTCCTGAGACTGAAGAAAATGGTTGGCACGGCAGAACATTACAATAGCTTTATATGCAGATAGAGTCAAGTGCTCCAATATATTTTCGATGGCGCTAATCGGTAGTGATTAGAATATTTTTTCGTGCAACTTCACATTTTAGCAGGTCTGACTACAGATTACTGATTGGTGCACTGTAATAGTACGCGGGATTGCGCTCCAGCCTGGATCACAGCGGCTCCCTGTGACGATACGCTGGCTTGCGCTCCAGCGTGGAACGCACCGGCCGTCTGCGATGATACGCTGGCTTGCGTTCCAGCATGGAACGCAGCGACTGCCTGTGTTGTTACGCTGGCTTGCGCTCCAGCGTGGAACGCAGTGGCCGCCGGGCCGTCCTGTGACTCCGCCCACTTACCGTCCGGCTCTTAAATAGAAGACAGGTGCTAAGCAGGGTGTTCCACTAATGGAGTGCGCACCCTGCTAGCTCCACTGCATCTGAGGACTCCGTCCCCATATCCAGCCCAGGATCCCTAACAACGTCGCGAAGGACTGCCTACCTTGTGCCACTGGCTTCCCCACTGCTGGCTCCCTAGCCAGGAACAACTAACCGCAAGTATATGCCTGATACCTGCTTTGATTAATATCCTGGAACTCAGAGTGGGGTGGTTCCCTGCTGGTGAGAGGCGGTATTCCCAAACCAACTCTGAACTCAGGACATGCTATACTACTCTGAACCTGTGGCATACTATATACTAAACTGTGGACATGCTATATACTAACTCTGAACCTATCGCATACTAGATACTAACTCTGAACTGTGCATAAGCTTATCCTAACTTGTGACTCTTGTAGTACTGGGAGACCTTCCTCTCCAGCAGTAATACTAAATAGATGGATAGCGGTAAATGATTTTGTTACCCCAAACTCTCCGCCCAAGACTGAGAGAGACGCCTGGGGTACATACTGAGTAACCGCGAATCCCACAGCCAAAAGCAAAGGCGGTGGGATAATAGTGGATGTCCATTGCTTCCGCAGTTGAGATCCTAACTGATCAACTTGGTGCGTTACATGCACTAAGTATTGTTGTGAACTTTTTCTGCTTTTATGATCCACTCCTGATTTTGGCTCCCAAAACTACATACAGAAACCTGACCATATGGCCGTACCCTTATAAGCAATGCTCGATGAGAAACTGGTATGCAAAGAGGTACCTCCCAAGAACAGACAACCATCTGACTAGTGCCAAGGCTTGTTAAAGTCAGATTTTGACTCATAAGGAGACATTTCTACAAGTTGGAGCTAGTGAGATGGTCCTCTTTCCTTGGGAGACACCTCTGCCATAGTGCAGGAGAGCACGCCATGCATGTGCGGCTGTCCTCCATTAATTTCTATGAGCGCTGGCTCAGATAATTCTGGCAGTTCTACCAAAGTAAATAGAGTGGCGGCCATAGATGTGTGGAGCTCTCTCCATTAACTTCTATGGGACTTCTGAAAATAGCCAAGTGCCGAGCATTTTGGTACTCTCGTAGAAATGAATGGAGGATGGCTGCACATGCGCAGTGTGCACTCCTGACCTTTGGGTACTCCTATATAGAAATAGATGCTCATCCCAGAGGTGGAATACGCACCAATGTTTCAGGTGAGACAACCCCTTTAAGAAGAGCTAGATCTACTTAGAGACGTAGAAATAAAACTGAGTTTCTCACATACCTTGCTTTTACAAAACCCTTGTTAGGTGCCATTAGACCCCATATATTTAACATTTTTATTTCATATTTTCCGCGTTATAAACTATGATTGTCCCACAATAATATACATGTGGGGAGCATGATAGAGAGGGGCCTGGTACTTCTGTTTGTCATGCCACTGTCATAATGACTACCTGCAGCCGACCTCCACTATGGTAAGCAGAGGGTTGCAGTGCTGTCTTAAAGGGGTTATCCCACTTCGCCTTTTCATACTTACCTGCTGCCAGCGTGCCGTTTGCTTCCTGGATTCTGGCTGGGGGCGGGCTTCATCTTGATTGAAGTCTTCTCCCGGCCGGGCCGTGCGCTGGACTGAATGTGCACGCCGCCGCGCATGCGCCATGGTGACTTATTCCTGACCAGTATAGTACAGAGCCGGCGTGTGCGTTCGCAGCTCCGTACTATTCTGGCCAGGAAGAAGTCACCATCGCGCATGCGTGGCGTCGTGCGCGTCCAGGACAGCGAGCGGCCCGGCCGGGAGAAAAAAAGGAGTCTTCTGTGCAAGCGCGGCCACCGGGATTCTGGAGAAGAGCGGTGGCCGTTACCAGGGAAGACAGAATGACAACAATGAGGTAAGTGGGGATGAATTTTATCCTAAACAATGGGAATTTGTTGTTTTCAAAAATTATCACTGTCAAATCATTAACAGATTTAACAGTGATCATTATGATGGGATAACCCCTTTAATCCATGTGAAGTTAGCTCATCCTGGTGGAATTATAGTAAAATTTCATGTTGAGAAAATCGATTAATTTTTTTAAAGGCTCTGAACCCGCGCTGACTGCAAATAATGTCACAACATAACCGACACACTTCCACAATGATGAGCTATTTCCTGGTGGGAGTATATAAATGTAATACAAAAACACAATAGGTCCTTGCCACAAGGTGCTGTAAGGACGGGTAGATCCTGACCAGACTGTCCTCACTACTCCGCTCTCCCAGCATGTGCAATGAGCAGGACACTGGGTCAGTGGGGTTGCTATGCAGTGGGTCAGATTTAGATGTGTATAAGTTCGTGACGCCAGTTGCAGCTTGCGCAGGTACTATAGCAGGGCCCTTTAAGATGGTATGAGCTCACATATCAGGTGAGGAATGCCAGAGGGGGATATTGTCTCTGTATAGTGTCAACGGTGTCTCCTACCTGTAGTACGGCTGGACTCCTGTATCCCGGCTCACATGCAACAAATTGAGTGCTGTTAATAGGAGTAATGGAGGAATGATGGAATTCCACACAGACAATAGGGTCCAACTTGTCTTTACTTGGTGTTATAATATGCAGCTTTGATCCATACAAGTTACAGCAATAGTCTAGGGTCCCAGCAGGTTTTGGCAATATGTGGCAGGAATTTATATATATTCTGCATCTGATCATACGCCTATTAGAATCTGGCAGGTATCTATCTTCTGCTCTGTCTGTACTCTGCTTGGTTTGGGCCTGACTAGCTGAAGAGTTACCCCGTTACTTTAAGTGAAGCCGTCCTCGGCGTATGCTAGGATAAGAGGAAGAAGCTCTCGGTACCCAATAAATACAAAGTCCTGCATGAATATACATATAAGACATTACATAGACAAAACATTCAACGGTTTCCTCGAGGTTCCTGCCCGCTAGCATAAGGGGTCCAACACACAGTTTCCTTATCTTGGTATAACCAGGTAACCTAATACTGCACAAAGCAAACATTACTGACTGACTTCGTATATTGTCCACCAATATTAAAGAATGTATGGGAGTGTCTTTACTCCGTAATCCCACATTGTGTAATGCAAAGCCCGCAAATAGAAGGGTGGCTTTATCCTGTATTCCCTTCCCTGCATCATAGCCTGAAGAAATTTGGCTTATAGCACGATCACTATGATGTCTAAGAGGAAGCTAAATATATGGCTGTAAGGTTTGAGGCGCCTTACCTTAGGCAAAAAAGCTTAGAAGGGGAGGTATTTATCGTCTCTGTGTCTTCTGGCTAGTCACAGGAGGAGGGCAGTACGTTCCCATGGATCTCCTGGAAATGAGACACCTCCGGATGGGAACAATCCGGAACATTTAACAAGCGGGAAGGAGCAGCCTAGGGCTTCTAACGATTCCCGAAGCAGCAGGGGTACCTGTGAAGTTACTAGACCTGTCAGGACTTACCATTTGGTCCTACCCTGGGTACCTATGGGTATACATCACCGGGTGTAGGCCATTGGTGTACAACATCCCTATGATGACAGTCCGTATGAAGGGGGAAAGAACAAGCGCTGTGAAAAGGCATACTTTAAGCAAATTGCGTCATTTTTGTTAAGTGCAATGGTTAAGTGCAATCATTCGGAATAGTGCATAAATTCACATTGTGGCACGTAGAAAGATAATGCACACAATGGGCAGGATACTTTAACGTTACATAACAGTAAACAGGTACAATAGTGCAAAATGTTAAATAGCATGAGGATTGAGTGCAAGCTTTTATGTTGCAAACATTTGATATAAAATAGTGCAAATTTTATAAGTGCAAGGATAGGCTCAACAATAACTTGAGTCCTTATTCCTGGAAGTGCTTGAAGTTGTAGAATCCTCTGGAAATTTATAAAAGTTCTTTGCAATCCACAGGGCAAAAGAGTCAATTGTAATCCAAAGGGTTAAAATATTTAATAGCAGCAACAGGCTATCAAGTAACTTGAGAAAGGGGATAAAACTTTCAACTTGGACGTAAGGGGTTAACTGCTGATGGGGGGAGTCCTAACTGACATGACCATCTGGATGAGGACAAAATAATGGCAACCTGGAACAAAAGGGTTAAAACACACAACATGTGTGTTACCGTCAGGTAATCAGTCCACGAAGTGGCTCCCAGAACAATGTTATTTGTTGATTTTTTGTGATGGGGACACCTTACAGGTAGGTGTCCAGCTCCTCGTCACTACTGGAGCTGCTAAAGTGCATTAGAGGATGTTCTAGCCTCTGCTGGTAGCTGAGGGTAGTGTTAGTGGTGGTGCGCCACCGCCCTCTACCGGTGACAGTAGGAATAGGCTGTACCGCCAGCCTGGAGAACGTAGCTGTAGCTTGCCGCAGACCGGAATCCACAGCCGGTGCAGGAAGGGGCAGAATCTCTGGCTGCAAAGGCTCAGGGAGGCCTGGAGCAGTTTGTTGAGGCTGCTTCCAAGGGAGTGCATAGGGAGGCATGAAACATGGCTGCACCTTGGGATTGAAGCTCAGGACACTGTTGTTAATCTTCCCTACCCTCAGGGTTGGTGTCGGTGACAAGTCCGGTATTAAAGGAGCAGGGGCTGGTTGAACCTTCTCTTTGAAGATTAGGTGGCCGTCCGGGGTTTCCTGCAAACATCTGGTCCTGGCCGCAGAGCCTGGATCCTCCTGCCAGGACTCTGGGGTGATGGCAGGGGAAAGTGGCTTGTCCAATAAAGTGACTCCGGCGGCAAAAAGCCCTTGCATGGACCGCATAGGGGTATATTCTATTTGGTCGCCTGAATAGAGATTATGCCGAGCCTGGGGCAAGTAGTGTCTTTTGACGGACCGTCGGTCCACAAACATTTCAGTGCCGGAGTGACTATCCTGCACGAATCCGACTCCTCTCTCCACTGAGAACCACAATACGGTTCCGGTTCTCCTGGTTAACTTGGGGTCTCCTGACTGGGGGGTATCAAGGACTTGTTTCACCCACTCTTCTACCGTGGACTTGTATTCCCAAGCGGTCTGGGCAAAGGCCGTGATCTCATGAGGGACCTCCGGGTTTAGGCTGCGGAGCTTGGCGTAGCTGGGCGGTGGAGTGGAATCTCCAGCTGCCTCCACCGCACCAGGATGCACAGACAGCGGTGCAGGTTGGGGTCCGGTGACGTTGGCGGGTGTCACGGGACGTGATGCAGGCCTGGGCCTATTGGCAGGTACTGGGGTCTCAGGACGTGGCGGTGGGACGGACACGAACCGGGCCTGGGCCTCAGGGAGCGGGGTTGCTCCTACCTGTTGTCGCGGCCGGGCGGCCGGTTCCGGTGTCCTCTAGTCACGCTCCTGCAGCTCCTTCTTCATCTGCGCCGCAGACTGGATGTTGGTGATACTTGCGTCGACGGAGGGATCCACGGCCTCCGGGTACTTGAGCATTTCCTCGTCCTCAGCATCAGGGATCGGGGCTTCAGTGGCGGCCTTCTCCGATTCCTCAGTGATACTGGACAGGGCAGGTGAGACAGCGTCTTTGGGCACGAAGGAATCCACGGCCTCCGGCCTGGCACCAAAGATTGACGGTCCACGTCTCTGCATTAGTTGGGAGACTTGGATCTCCTGCGGCTGCTCTGGGTAGACGTCCTCTCCGTCAATGGACATTTCGTTCCACTTGGGACGCGGGTACGCCATGCTTGCTGCTCTCCTGCATACACTGATCACCAGAACTAAGGGAGGGGCGCAGAGGGTGTAGCTTTTATCACCTCGGGCCAGGTCAGTAACAAGTTCATGGAGGGCGTTCTCTATTTTTCCCGCTCCTGAAGGGGCATATTCGACATCTTCGCGCCTTTCTTGAGGGGGTGTCGCTAGATTTTCCCGCTTCTGGGGGGCGTAGACAGCATTTTCGCGCTCCTGAGAGGGCGTTTTTTTGTTTCTTTGTTCTTTGGCATGAAGATGAAGCGCCATCTTAAAACGAATATGGGGAATCTCCACAATATCGAATTAACACTTTGAATGCTGGAGCGCACGGTCAGCGCTTTCTTGGCACAGCAATACAAGTAAGAAAGTCACTTTTTAACGATCTTTGCACAATCTTCAGCCCTTATTATACTATGAAACATGCGGTTTTAAGTCCGTTTTTAGCACACAATTGGATGCAGTTCTGTTGTTAGAGATGGACACACAATTCAATCCGATCCTGTTCGTGACGCCACTTGATACAATGAGCAGGACACTGGGTCAGTGGGGTTGCTATGCAGTGGGTCAGATTTAGATGTGTATAAGTTTGTGACGCCAGTTGCAGTTTGCGCAGGTACTATAGCAGGGCCCTTTAAGATGGTATGAGCTCACGTACCAGGTGAGGAATGCCAGAGGGGGATATTGTCTCTGTATAGTGTCAACGGTGTCTCCTACCTATAGTACGGCTGGACTCCTGTATCCCGGCTCACATGCAACAAATTGAGTGCTGTTAATAGGAGTAATGGAGGAATGATGGAATTCCACACAGATAATAGGATCCAACTTGTCTTTACTTGGTGTTATAATATGCAGCTTTGATCCATACAAGTTACAGCAATAGTCTAGGGTCCCAGCAGGTTTTGGCAATATGTGGCAGGAATTTATATATATTCTGCATCTGATCATACGCCTATTAGAATCTGGCAGGTATCTATCTTCTGCTCTGTCTGTGGTCTGCTTGGTTTGGGCCTGACGAGCTGAAGAGGTACTTATCTTCTCTTTATCTTTGGATCTTTACTTACAGGACTGCTCGCAGGGTATGATGGTGGCTTCCTGGAGATCTGATAGTTCTGTGAAGGGCTGCTTTCTTTGTCCACCAGCTGAGGTAAGGGACTCAGGCTGGGAAGGTTGATCTGGGGCCTCAGCAGAGGCCTGGATCCTTAGTTGGGGTCCCTGTTTCTGGGAGCTCCTATCAACACAGCCTACCCCAGCAGGGGGTGGCTGGTACACTGACTAGAACTTTCTTTCCTCCCCCTGAAGTAGGATGTGGGAACAGTCCACTCCTCCTCAGAAGGGGGGAGCTAGCCTGGAATGGTCTATTCCAGTCTAGCTCTATTAACTAACTATGGTCTGCCTGCATATTGCTGCCACCTGCTGGTGTACATTGAAATTACAGCAAATATGCAATACAAACACAAAATACAAATGCAATCATCTCCCATGCCTAAAGTATGTAAGACTGCAGCCAAAGACAAAAAGGAGAAGGTGAGGATTGATAGTAAGCAGCTGTTGGTGGGCGATTCCATCATAAGAGGTGTGAAGTTTGAGGAGAATGGTGTTGTGAGATGTCTCCCTGGTGCTACCGCTAGCAGGAATAGACGACGGATCCTTAATATTGTTAGGCAAGCAAAGCAGGAAAGGGAAGTGGATGTTATTCTCCATCTTGGGACAAACGATCTGGCTTGCAATGAGGTTTCAAAGGTGAAAGAAGCTTTTCACACACTTGGAAAGGATATACGGGAGGTTGCATCAACTGTTTCATTCTCTGCAGTTTTGCCTGTGCATAACCTTCAGCATGACAGGAAGATGCGCATTGAGGAATTCAATGTATGGCTTGGTGAATGGTGTCTGAACCAAGGGTTTGGCTTTGTGTCTCATGTTAGCTCTTGTTGGAATGGAAAAGAACTGTACAAGAAAGATGGTTTGCATCTTTCTCTCAAAGGAACGAATGTCCTCGGTGAACAGTTCCAGGTATTTGCTAAGAAGCATTTAAACTAGGAAAGGGGGAAAAAAGAGTGATAATCCAGCAGTCCAACTGCCCCCCGGAACAATGCCAGAAGAGGCCAGTAGCACAAAGGTTAAGAAATGACAAGCTCAGAGTCTTGTCTACAAATGCTCGCAGTCTAGGGAATAATATCAATGAACTTGAGGCTATAATGGCATCTGAGAATATAGATGTAGTGGCTGTTACTGAGACGTGGTTCAAGGGGAGTAATGACTGGGATATATCAATACCAGGGTTCTCTCTATACAGGAAAGACAGAGAAGGCAAGAAGGGGGGAGGAGTGGCCCTGTATGTGAAAGATAACATAAAATCTTATTTGATACAAGTTAGCGAGAACAATTTAGAGTCAGTTTGGGTTACCGTGCAGCTTGATAATCATAAGGTAACTCGTGTAGGTGTGATATATAGACCACCTAGCCAAGTCAAAGAATTAGATGATCTACTAGTTGAGGAAATAGCTAAAATGACATTGAAGGGGGAAGTTATCATTATGGGAGACTTCAATCTTCCAGATGTAAACTGGAAAACCAAAATAGCTAGTTCTGCCAGGAGTACAGATATTCTAAATTCCCTACTGGGATTATCTCTACAGCAAGTAGTGGAGGAGCCAACCCGGAAGGAGGCCATTTTAGATTTAGTATTCACAAATGGGAATTTGGTATCTGATATTACTGTAGGGGAAAGCTTGGGATCTAGTGATCATCAGTCAGTGTGGTTTACTGAGTCACACCACACAAAAACAAAAGTTTTAGATTTTAGAAAAACCGACTTTTCTAAAATTAGATTAGTGGTATACAAGTCCCTATCAGACTGGAACAGTTTCATTGGAGTCCAGGAGAAATGGGACTACTTAAAAGTGGCACTATTGAAGGCAACAGAAAATTGCATTAGGCTTGTCAGTAAAAGCAAAAAAAGGAAGAGACCACTCAGCAGAAGTGGCCAAAATCATTAAAAACAAAAAGATAGCATTTAGGAATTATAAAAAAAAAGAAAAACGAGGATGACAGACAAATTTATAAGATTAGGCAGAGAGAGAGGCCAAACAAGTTATAAGAGCTTCCAAAGCACAGGCAGAAGAGAAATTAGCTCAGTCAGGGAAAAAAGGCCAGAAGGCATTCTTCAGATACATAAATGAAAAAAGGAAACTAAAACAAGGAATTACCAAATTAAAAACAAAAGAAGGAAGGTATATGGAAGAAGATAAAGAACTAGCTGACTGCCTCAATGAATATTTCTGTTCAGTTTTTACAAAGGAAAATGAAGGAAAAGGACCTCAGTTAGGAAAGAAGACTAATGAATCTTCTGATGCATGTGTCTTTACAGAGGAAGAGGTTCTAAGTCAGCTGTCTAAAATTAATACAAATAAGTCACAGGGGCCTGATGGGATACACCCAAAGCTATTAAAAGAGCCCAGCGGTGAACTAGCAAAACCATTAACAGATTTATTTAACCAATCACTGGCAACAGGAGTCGTCCCAGAAGATTGGAAATTAGCAAATGTTGTGCCCATTCACAAGAAAGGTAGTAGGGAGGAATCGGGCAACTATAGGCCAGTAAGCCTGACATCAATAGTGGGGAAATTAATGGAAACCATACTTAACCCCTTAAGGACCTAGGACGTACCGGTACGCCCTATTTCCCGAGTCCTTAAGGACCCAGGACGTACCGGTACGTCCTGACTTAAAATCTGTATTCCGGCGCCCCAGGGGTTAATTGGAACGGGATTTCGGCTGAAATCATTCAGCCGGCATCCCGTAACAATGCAGGGGGGGGTCATTTGACCCCCCCGTATCGGCGATCGCAGCAAACCGCAGGTCAATTCAGACCTGCGGTTTGCTGCGCTTTTTGCAGTTTCTGATCGCCGCGGTCCCTGACCGCGGGGATCAGAAACTTTAGAGTGGCTAAAATAAATATTTTTCACCCCCCCCTGCACCCCTGCACGATTTTATGCCGGAGGGTGGTGCGGGGGGGGTGTCGCAGGCGGTGGGGGCGTTGCGGGAGGCGGGCGGTGCGGCAGGCGGGATCGCGATCCCCCGCCCGCCTCCCCATGAACGATCGTTGGCTTCTAGTGGTTATACCAGGGTGCCAGCACATTGCTGGCACCCTGGTATAAACGGCTGACATCTGTGAAGATGTCAGCCGTTTAACCCTTTCCATACCGCGGTCCGTACGGACCGCTGTATGGAAAAAGTTAACTGTCATCGGTCAGGGAGCTCCCTCCCTCTCCATCGGGGGGCTGCTGTGCCTTTGCAGCCCCCCGATGGAGAGGGAGAGAGCCCCCAGAGAGCCCCCCTCAGCCCTGTGCTTACCCTTCCCCGTCTGCGAAGTTCTGAGCAGACGGGGAGGGTTCCCATGGCAACAGGACGCCTGCTCAGGCGTCCTGCTGTCCATGGTGCTGAACAGATCTGTGCTAAAAGCACAGATCTGTTCAGTGTAAGTAAAATACAGTACAGAACAATATATATTGTTCTGTACTGTATTATACAGACACCAGACCCACTGGATCTTCAAGAACCAAGTGGGTCTGGGTCAAAAAAATGTAAAAAAAAGTGAAAAAAGTTAAGATAAAAAAAAAAACATTTATCACTGAATAAAAATAAAAAAAATAAAATAAACTACACATATTAGGTATCGCCGCGTCCGTAACGACCTGATCTATAAAATGGTCATGTTACTTTCCCCGCTCGGTGAACGCCATAAAAATAAAAAAATAAAAACTGAGAAAATTGAAATTTTGCCCACCTTACTTCCCAAAAAAGGTAATAAAAGTGATCAAAAAAGTCGCATGTACGCCAAAATAGTACCAATCAAACCGTCATCTCATCCCGCAAAAAATGAGACCCTACTCAAGATAATCGCCCAAAAGCTGAAAAAACTATGGCTCTCAGACTATGGAGACACTAAAACATGATTTTTTTTTTTTTAAAAATGAACTCATTCTGTAAAACTTACATAAATAAAAAAAAAGTATACATATTAGGTATCGCCGCGTCCGTATCGACCGGCTCTATAAAAATATCACATGACCTAACCCCTCAGATGACCACCGTAAAAAAATAAAAATAAAAACAGTGTAAAAAAAAGCCATTTTTTGCCATCTTACGTCACA